>NW_008679966.1:4787-59586 GCF_000695815.1 Acanthisitta chloris | reverse complement strand
GAATTCAATTTAGTGGTGCAGGAGACATAAAAGTAGTCTGGAAGTGGGATATGATGGCCTTGAAAGTGAAGGCAAGTACACTTTATTTGACATATAAACCAGAAGTGAGTGACTCTGTAGAGGAATTTATGCACTCAAAGGGATAAACTAAGGAAATTATCACAACAAATTCACTGAGTTATGATGGTACTATGGGTTATTTGTCAAGGCTTTGAAAATTGTAACAACCAAAGAGAGCATTTGAATGACTTTTTGACCGTGGGTAATTTTGAAAGCCCGTTAGAACTGCCATACAAATAAAACATTAGGGTTAGATATAATTTTGAGGGTATGATCTTGTGAAAGAGTCTCCAGTAGAAACTATAGCTTAAGTCAAGGAGCAGTTGATTGCCTCCACAGCAATCACAGAGTATGGCACTATTTCCCTTAACTTTATTGAACCTGACTGGCAGATAAAATGAAGCATGTGGTTCCTTTTAAAGTCTCAGAAAAAAACCTAGCTTGCTAGGTACATGCAGGTGATGTAAATCAGCAGAAATGAATTCTGATGCCTGGGAGCAGAGGTTTAAACCCCTTCCAGCCTAAACAGGAACACTGAGGTAAGACCAACTCTAAAGTGAGAAGCAAACATTGAGAGCAGGACAGGTGTACTACTCCACCAAGTTAGAAGAGGGCCAACATTTTTTTTGGCTGCTACAAACTGGGTGCTACAGACTGGGTGCTATTGGTCTGTTATTTTAAAGGCTTAGTAAGAAATAAGATATTTTGCAACCTGATATTTGAACTATTGTGGTAGCCTTGGAACCTTTCCATATAACTGGCCTAGTGATATATATATATGTATGTTAGCAGATGGCAGAACGGCTGCAGCTTCAGTTTAGACTAAAAGTATAGGATGTATGACTTCTCAGCATAGAGATGGTTAGTGAGTTTATGGATTAGGCTTCTTACAGGAGAAAAGACTCTTATGCCCCTGCCAGACTCTTCTAATAGGCAGAAATAGTGTAGAAAAACATCTGCCTACATAAAAGAGGAAAAGATCAATGCTAGCATTATATTTACTGCAGAATGAATGCAGAGGTGGAGAGGAAAGAAGATCTGAGAGTTCAATTAAATGTGGTGAAAAGGCAGCTGGTACTATGGATGTGGTTGCAGTTCATTTTGGTCATTGGGAAATCTGGTCGCACAGCAGGATATCTGTAAAACAAATATGAGAACTAGATGTTAGAAATGGATCAGGTTTGATTTCTTCATTGAAGAAATGAGTCAGTTATTGATGAAGAAAAGTAATGGATGAAGTGATTCTTCAGGTATATTAGGAGAAGGTAAGAAGAGGATGAGGATAAGAAAGCTGGGGGAGCAGTGGAGAAATGAGTAGACAAAGCCATTAGGTCAAAGAGGAGTGTTATATAGAGAAGACAAGCGATTTCACTCAAGAACAAATAAGTTTTCAGAGAAGAATTTGAATATATGTTCTGGTTTTTGCTGGGGTAGAGTTAATTCTCTTCACAGTGGCTTGTATGGAGCTATGTTCGGGATTTGTGCTGAACACAGTGATGATAATATAGAGATGTATTTGTTATTGCTGAGCAGTGCTTACACAGAGCCAAGGCCTCTTCTGCTCTTCAGACTGGCCTACACTGGTCAGTAGACTGGGCATGCATGGGAAATTGGGAGGAGACAGAGCTGGGACAGGTAACCTCAACTGGCTGAAGGGATATTCCATATCATATGGCATCATGCTCAGTATTTAAAGTGGGGGGAACAGGGAGGAGGGAATGTTTGGAGTGATGGCATTTGTCTTCCCAGGTAACCACTGTGTGTAACACAGCCCTGCTCTCATGGAGATGGCTGAACACCTGCCTACCCATGGGAAGCAGTGAATGAATTCCCTGTTTTGCATGTTGTGTGCATGGCTTTTGCCTCCCTATGAAACTGTCTTTATGTCAACCCATGAGTTTTCTAGCCTTTACTCTTCTGATTCTCTGGATCTTGCTGATCCTACTGGTGGGAGAGTGAGGAAGTGTCTATGCAGTGCTTGGTTGCTGTCTGGGGTTAAACCACAATAATATGTCAGTAAGATGCAATCTCTTAAATGACCAGACCTGACTAAGGTTGAATAAACACACTGGATAGAAGTAGCTGTTGTGTTAAGGAAAAGAGTCCTCTCCAGATAGACTTCCTGTGCTGCCGTTCCTTGAGGCACAGTGTACTCTGACTCCACACAGAGCTCACCTCAGTCCTGTGGTTCCTTAATAGTAAGCAAAGGAAGAAAGTGAGGTCCTGTGGTTAAAAGCTTGCAGTCAAAGAAAAAATACTAAAAACTACTGCTTTCAGTAACTTCTATAGCACATTAAAGCCAGGTTGAAATGTTTGTGCAAGTTCCAAGAAAATAATCCCTGCATTTTGTCCATTTGACTCTTCCATCTCTATCATAGCCATCATGTCAAATAAAGAACTTAGAATCAGAAATTACAAAAACTTTTGGCCAACAGCTAATGAAAGTTTCATTAAAACAGCACAGCATTAGGGACATCCTTTTATGCCATGTACAGTTTATTCACTACTCATGGTCTCATTGCAAGTGTGTATTTTGGGGAAATAGGCCATTTTCCCACTATAGAAAACTGTTACATTAGGATACTAGCATTAGGGATACAGTCCTAATGTGATCTGGCAGTATACACTCTTGAACTCAGACCAGAGTCATATTTCAAGTTAATGATGTAGAAAAATGTATTTCTATTTAACTCATATCTGGAAAGTCCACATATGAGTAAGTCAGGTACTACTGTACCTTGGTAAATGGCATTTACATACCCAAGTTAAGCATTTGAATGACCATGTTCATATTTATGAGCTGCTAGTGTTAATTGGCTGCTAAAACTGCCTAGTTCATCAATTAATCTCAGATTATAGTTTTACACTGAAATATCACTAATCTGAAAAGGAATTGTTTGCAATATGTCAATGTGAAGACTCTGCAAGAGGAGTATTATGTATAAATGTGTGGATGACTGAGAACTTTCAGTGAAGGGAGGAGATCCATTAGCTGGTGTCTAGCTGGGAACATATGGAGACCTGAATACATTCATGATTTGAATGGGAAGAAGGAGGTGATCTGCACACCAACATGTAAGTGATGGAGACCTGATAGGCTATAATCAGGTTCTGCTATCCCTATTTGAAATCACTTCTGAAGCCACTAACTTGCACTGGCTCTGGTCTCACTCATGAGGGTATGAATTAGAAATAAACCCAAATCCAGTGAAACAAGGTTCCTTTTCCTCAGATGGGCAAGCACCTTGACATTTATGTCCCTGTGGTTTAAACAGGTTTTCTAGAAATGACCCATCATGGGTTTTTTTCTTTTTTCAGTCCAGTTTTGCCAATAGAAAAGCAGCCTTGTGTGTGCATTGCACAGAGGCCTGAAAACTGTAGAGGCTGACATTATATTACACATTATTGTGAATCATATTTTTTGCAAGAACTGGAGCAGGAAGAAATCTCTTCAGTATAAATACATTATGTTATGATTGCTCTGCACTTAGAAGATTATCTGAAGAAAAAAATACCCTAAATTGTGGTATTGGAATAAGTGATTTATATTAATTTCCTACTCCAAGGAATGAGCAAGCATTAAACTAAGGAAACTGGAAACTAGAAAATTTAAAGTACTCAATAAAAAGAACAAAACCACATTTCTTGAATAGACCTATTGTTCTTTAAAATGAGAGGAAAAAAAGCAACTATCATAACTATTCATTGCTCTCTATAAAAGTAAAATATTTTTTTCATTAGAAAGAAAATCATTGCAAGGATTTAACTTAAAGTATTTTAATTGACAAAACTAGACCATTTTCCTACCCCTTGAAATAAAAAAAAGCTTAAGAATTATATAGGAGCTTAATTTGTTATATGAAAAGACTTAACCTCTTTATTCTCTAGAGAATTCTCATTTCTCAAGCTATTGAAGTTCTATTTCATGTACTCCAAACAGTAGGGATGTATGAGCAGGCATGTTAACTTTTCTTCTGCATTATTTGGGGACAGAAGTTAGGCATATGATGGCTACATCTTAAAGGAGAACTCTCATGTGTATCAAACATGATTTTGACATAATTTCAGATGTATATTTAGGGTTTGCCTTACTATTTTAGTGCTGGATTGTAGGAGTTTTTTGCATGGATGAACAAAGGCAGGGAGGAACCAGGACAGTCCTCTTTGTGTGGCCTGTACAATTGCACTTACTTAGTTTAAGGAAGGAAGTGAGGTCTGTGACCCTGCCTTGCTCCACACTGTGGAGGGTACATCATCCTAAAGGCAAACATTAATTGGAAACCTGTTTTAGTTAGAAAAGGAAAGACACAAAAATTGGGTGTATGTGAAGGAAGCAGAAGGAGAAGCAAAGGGGAAAACCAGTGGGGGCAGGCAGTTAGTGGGAAGCACTGAGTGTCTGTGCTGCTAAGGGCTGTGGTGAGGGAAGACTTTGAACATGATGTGCTAGGACAACACAACAACACTTAGCCAACTTTTTGAAGGGCTGACAGTGCAAAGTTCTTGGATGCAGAACAGCTCTGGACAGATTTGAAGATAGAAGAAGAGAGAAAATGGGCTTAGGTTCAGTAGGGTTTAGGGCACGCAGCCCCTACCTTCTGTCACACTTTTATATAATATACCTTTGAAACAGGTATCTGACAGATCTGCTGCCTCTCTCTCTCTGCTGACCAGCATCCCAGCCCTGTAATGGGTACTCTCCAGCTGCTCCTTCATGGTGGGTGCAGCTGCTGTTGCATAATTCCCCATTATGTATCCTTTTCTTGTCATTGCTGGAAACAGTCATTAAAACCCCTCCAAGAGTCTACCTTTTCTTTTTTTTTCTTCCTGGTTCTTGGTTTGCCGCTGCTAGCCCTCTATTTACTCGGGAAAGGGTTTTCAAACCCAAGTGTCCTCCAAGAAATATGATCTCTCAGCTGGAATATTATCTGATGAAGATGGCTGGTATATTGTTCTTACCTATAATAATTGTCCCCAAGTACACTTGCACATCTGTTACATATTTATGTTTTAAGGGTGCCCCCTCCAGCCCCATAGTGACTGAATTTAGAGATACTCTGCAGGTGACAAGTTTGCATATTACAGAGGCACGATGAGGTGTGAATGGTTCAGTTGCCAGCAGGGAAGAAAAATTGTTATAACCTGTATGGTTTATAAGGCTTTATATTTGGAAATCATCTACTCTAACCCCAGCCTTCCAGGTAATTAATTGGTGGTAGGGAGCCAATAGAGGAAGTGGATAGCTTTTGGTACTTATACACTGTATTTTACTGCCCACACATGTCTACATCATCACGAAAAGCATCTGAACATAAAAGATTCTGCAGCATCTTCAGAAACATCAGTGATCCTCAGTTAAATAGCCGAACCTTGACTCAGCCCCTTAGGAGCTATTATAAAACCATTTTTGTGAAGCTAAGTAGAAGGATGGGTGGGAAAAAGAAAAACAGATTTTGTCACTCCCGAAATATGCTCAGATTCAACCTTCACTAACCCCATTGTGTAAAACATACTGAAAATTATTAAGAGAAAGCTTGCAAGTGTAAATATACTTATTCTCAATGAAATCAACACCATCAAACTGATTTGTAACTATTCCCTTAATACTGCTATAAACTTTACTGCAGTGAAAACACTGGCTATACAGATTGCTTTCCTCTTCCTCAGGATGTGTTTCACCTTTGTGGCATTGCCACTATAAATCTCAAGGTCCAACAACCCCTTGTCTGCAAGTGATTTCAAGCACTATCATAAAAACGAAACAGACAGACTTAATTTGAGTTCCAGACTAAAGGAAACTCAACTAAAATATTAGCATAATTTCACTGAAGACGGAGGAAATTGTTAAAATATGTGTATTAGAGAGTGTCTGCAATTCAATACATCTCTTAGCTGGCTCTTGGGTGCCACCCAGTGATTGATTTAACAGCAGGTTTGTAATGGTGTCTGTGGTGCACCACAGGCCATGTTAAGAAGCAGCACAGATCACAGGAGATCAGAAACAGAAAGTTAGGAAGTATAGGGAGATTCATGGCATGTTAAATCTGAACCTGTGAATAATAAGCTCTGTCTGATGGATTTAGTGCTTGGAGAATTTCTATGTGGAACAATACTCCTATTTGTTTTGCATGGGGACTGACTGACTAGGCAAATGTTGTGCATGTTTCTTCCTGAAAGAAATTAAGGAAGCTTGTAGTCCTTCGATTTATTGTATTTTTTTTCCCTTCTGAAAATATGTATTTACTGTTTTAAGATCATAGTGGTGCTCTGCTTTCCACCAAAATAACAAAGCCGTTTTCATGAAAAAGAGTACATGCTTTTCTGATGATCATTCTTTAAACAACGTAAAACCATTGGAAAAAAAAAAAGTGCTGGTTAAATACTAAAAGAGGTGTGATGGAAATTTGATAAAACAGCTGGTCCTGAAATTGAAAAGTCCTTCCCAGTGATAATGCGTGACAGTCTGGCTTTGTCCCAAGAAGAAGCGATGGTGCATTGACTGCTGTCCTGGTTCACAGGTCTTCACAGGCCATACTTGACAACAATTTACAAATATTGATGTGAAAAAGACTTCTCCTACAGAGAGCTATTTGATGTCACAGAAATGGCACAACGATTTCTAATAGTTGAGTCAGAAAGACAGGGCATATTTTTCAAAGTGGAGGAATTGAAACAACCTCTCTCAAAGCACAGCTGATTCTTCAATACTGGAGTTTTAATTGAGAGATGTCTTTCACAAAGCAAGGCTGCAACTGAAACTAGGATGGTTTTAGTACAGAAATAATTGGGTGAAAGAAGTACAATTAAATAAGCAGAATGGGCCCTTCTGGTCTCAAAATGTATTGCTTATAGGGTGGAAGAAGAGATTACACAGGAACAGTGCAAAACAGTTTTACCCTGTGTCTGACCTCTGTGCTACATACTGGCATCTCTGCACCTCTCTTCCCTAAATTAGTTTGCAGAAGGTTAAAGTTTTATATGTTGCTTCTTCCTTTGAAAGGTAGATACTGTCTCCAATTTTAAACTGAAAATCTCTTTTCTCTTATGCTCAAGTTAGCTGGGGTAGGTAGAAGGTACCAAATTAGTAGCTAATTAAGTATACATGAATGCCAGGAAATTAAAGATTATGGTCCTAATTTCATATACCATAAGACAGCATGTTCTTTGTGGTTTCTGAGAAGGATTAACAGAGTTTATTGATTAAGGATACAACTTTATCTAGAGATTTACCATTAGATATCATGTTTTGTACAGTATTTTTCATTACAGAAGTCAGCTTGATGGAATAAAATAGAAGTGTGTTTTGAGTAGACTGGTAGGTGACCAGCGAGTCCAATGTTAGCACCTTCCACTTGCAAGCAAAGAGAGAGGTTTTGAACTGAATACCTTTGGGCTGTAAAGAGAGAACAGGATTCTGTCAGCCTAATCTCATTATATGTGTAGCCATTACAGTCAAAATGAGTTTCCTCTGCCTTAGTTTGGGTTGGAGTCAAAGCCAGTTCTCAGAGGAAAAGGGTCATTACATTAAGGTAGTAAGTTACTAAATTGAGCTTCCTATTATACTGGGGTATGTACATTCGTGTTTTCTTAACCATAGGAAGATGAGATGAATAATTCAGGTATTGTTCACTGATTGTAGTCCAACATTTTATTCTGATGAATGAAAAAAAAGAATAGACAATCAAATGAAGTATATGAAATGTTAATTGTGTGAAAAATGGGCTGGGACAAGTTTTTGTTCAGAACACCACCTCACTTTGAGAAGATGCAGCATTAGGCCAGCACTTTGTGGCTCAAGCTCATCTTAAATGAAGTGAAATGAATAAATACATGTCATAGTAATAAATATTCTTTTGGCCATGATCCTACAAGCATATGTGAATAATTTTGCACATGTGAGTTCAATTAGATTATTCATATGCACAGTGTTAACTCAGATATGCAAGTGTTTGCATTATTGGAATCCCACTTTATGGATGTTCACAAAGAGCCAAAATCTACAAGGAAAAGCTCAGATACCACAAACTTTCACACAAGTGAATATTTACACAGAGGAATACAGCCCTGTTGTACTCCCATGTATGAAGTTGCTTCAAGGCTTCTACACACCACTTTGCAAATCCAGAATGGATAAGTCTCACACATTGCAATATTTTACATGCTTCAAATATTTAAATTGCTCAAGCATAGTTAAATATTTATTAATTCGATGGCCAACAGAGATCTATGAAGGATTTGATAAACCATTCCTAAGTTTTCGGCAATTCACATGGATTCAAAATCTCTTCAATGTTTTTCCCTTTACTACAGTCTGCAGGAAATTTTGAGCCATTCCATCCAGGATTCAGTGTATAGAAGTGCTGGTTAATGAATTTCTAATTTAGATGAATACAATATTACCTTGCAGTGCCTGACTACTGCAGCACCCCCTTCCATACTTCTTTACAAATGTACAGACAATTGCAAGACCATGATGAAAACATATTTTTGTATTGAGGAATTAATTATGCAAAAGTAACTAACTAAAGCACCTGTTTATTTAAGGTTTCATGACCTGTAGCCTTCAAATATTTTGCAGGCAGGCAGGGTTAAATGGTGCATTGTGGTTGTGCAGCACTGCACCAAAGCATCAGGCCGATGGGAGGCATCAGGCAGCCCTGGGACTGGGTCAGCCCCAGTGCTGTGCTGTCTTTGCCATGAGGCTTGGATTGTTCTCGGTGCTGGGAAGGATGCAGTTCTGGTATGACAGTAGGGATGCAGAGGCAACATGGCACAAGGTGGGTTGTGCAAGGGTTGGGGCACCAGTCCAGGAGACTTTCCTATAGGTGCAAAAGGAACTTCCAGGGAAATGTGAAGAAAATAACATCCTCTCTTGTCTTTTTCTGTCTATCAAAGAGTTAGGCATAAATGTAAATTTTTTTCATGTAAGAGCAAAGAGCAGAGCCTGAAGGAATTTCTTGCTCTTCAAGCAGGTGAACAGTACACCTGTCATTCAAGAAACAGTCAATATCCCATAATTATTGAGGGAACTGAATTAAAAAATAATGTGAGATGAATGCAATGTCTCAGATTTAAGAGGTTATAAGAGCTCATGCACTATGGGGCTGTGCTCCAATAGTATCTACCTGTGTGATCATCTCTGGCTCAAAACAAGGGTAGTAGTTCTGCTCGTACATTGTCCATCATCCACTCAGTCACCATTGAGAACTTTCAGTCTCTCTGTCCATGCAGGACCAGGCTAAAGCTGTAGAAAGCTGAATGCAGGACTACAGTGAGCTTCCTCCTCTACAGGGTAGTCACCAATACTTCTTGGCTGCAGTGTCTCACCTCAGCCATATGTTACTTTAATAGGTGTGACAAGGATACTGTAAATTCCTCAGCAAAATATGCCTTAGATCAACTTGTTATTGAATCATTGTTTATCCTTGAGAAGCACTTTGTTAGCAAGAAACTTTCTCCCTATCTCTCCAAAATCTGCTAACTGAAAATGCTGAAGTCTTTTTTTCCTTTCCCAGTTTTTCAAACTAATATTGATTTTACTTCAGCTCAAAATAGTTCAGTGGGAAAAAGTCATTCAGAGGTGCCAGCTGACTAAAGAAGAAAAGGGATAACATCTCATAGAACACAGAGTAGAACTGAAAATTAAATTTTGATATTATTCTGCTACTCTCAGTGGATTATGATAAATTTTACATGTAAGGAAGTATGTATGATAAAATGTTGCTATGATTCCTTCTAGTTCTACAGCTGAGCAAAATTTTGTTGGACAGACTGCTTTTAAAACTGTAAAAACATAGGAGATTTATTTTAGTTTTTTCTACCATTTCCATACATTTCACGGTAACTTTGCAGTGAAGCATAGTGAAAAGGCACCAAATTCAAGAGAGTCTGACTCCCACTCTGACAGGTTTTGGGGTAGCTTGAGGTATATTTAAAGCAATACTCATTTTAGTAGCTCACCACACTGTGTCTGCTACTACCACATGAGATCACAATCCTAATGCCACTAAATGTTATGTTTTGTCTATTGAAACCTTCTTCCAGAACAAATCTTCCTCCTTTTAGAAATAAGCTTCCTCACTCCAGCTGCTGCACCCTGACCTGCCTTGGATAGTCCCTTTCCTGGAGGCAGGACAACAAACCTTGCTCCAACCAGGACTTTTTCTCTACTTGGAACACAACTGTGAGTGTAACAAAGTTCACTGTTCAGGCTATTCCAGCAGTAAGTAAAATGGTTCCCAGCACCTTGACTGACTTGTGTTATGTTTGCTTTGCTTTTTCAGCTTTCTCCCAGGAAAAGAAGTTTAGGCACACAGTGTTTTTTGGGTATGGTTATATTTATTTCAGTGTGCACATGACTGTGTCTGTCTAATGTTAATGGTGGCAAGGTTGAAGAAACTTGCATAGTAAGTAAGGAGAGCAGTACAGGACCATATTTTGTAGTCTTAAACCAGATTATTTGTCTCCCCGTAGATGTGCTTTTACACCTATGTAGGAAGTTATGTATGCTTTTACACCTATGTAGGAAGTTATGATTTATGTTTTGAGTTACAGCTGTACTGGCAATTACCTTATGTAAATCAGTGCTTGAGATATGGGGAAACAAGCCCACTAAAATCCTTAAAGATACGTGCTGAGCATTTGAAGCAATAAGTATCTTTGTTTTCCTGGATAGTCTGTGGGAACTTAATGTCTGTATAGGTCACATCAAAGGTATGCTAAATTTACTAGTGGCTGTGGCTACTGTGTCCTCTAGCTTTCTGGAAAAGTTCCAGAGCTGAATACTTAGGAATGGCACTGGTATAGAAAGTTACTACACATGATACTCCTCCTCTCTTATGGCTTCTGGCAATTTACTGCTCGGGGATTTCCTGAGCTGAAAGATGAATCTGTATCACTGTACTTAGTAGCTGTTGGCAGACTTTTGTAATATACATTTGTTCCACCTACTTATTAAACAAGTCCGATTTTTGATATTTACTACATCCTGTGGTAATTGAATTTTAAGAAAATAATTCTTTTGAGATTGCTTCTTTTAAAACTTCTGACTGGTCAGTTTTCTTGGTGTGCCCAGTTTCTGTATCAGGAAGGCACTCTGAAGAGTAGAAAACAAGCCTGATGTGCTTATACCAGCCAGTGTTGGCTGAAAGCTACACTGTAGAGTTCTGCATTTCATCTTAGTTAGTACATTATTCCCATAGCCCTGTCAAGCATCTATAAATTGTCAGAGAAATGGGTATAAGCAAATGCAAAAAAAGGGACAAATTCATGTTGCTCAGTCCTCAATTTAAAGAGTACCTCTGAGAGCTGCTTTAAATAAACTTTCTAATTCTTTGCGATTATAGATGGGTTAGATGATCCATCCTTGAACTTGCAAGATCATAGTCCATGACTGAAATCTCTTGTAGCAATGAATTTGTTCCGGATCATCTGAAATGCAGAGCATTGTCCTAAAGACATCAGAGAAAGAAATTAAGACTGCTCCCCAGGATTCTTGATTGAAATGTGGACAGGGAATAAGACAATTCCTTCCCATTTTGCAAGGCTGCCCCATCTCCAATGACAAGCAACCTCTTGGTGACAATTCAGGCTGGTGGGAAATGAAGCACTATTAGAGGCTTTGTCTTTCTGTATTCCCTGGTAAATTTGGGCACACATGAAGAGAATGCAGAATTAACGTGAATCTGCATATTGCAGAATAGATATAAAAACTACATAAGTTGATGCACAAAGGTTTATTGAAACAGCATTGAAAGGGATGAAAACAGACAAATGTTTATCTACTGAGTGATTTTGAAAACTTGCACCTTTGAATGTTTTGGCTGCAAAGGCTGACAGTGATAAATCACTTTCCAACAGCTGTGGACAGCTGTTTAAGTCTGGGGTCTTAATTGGGGAAGTGTGTTATAAAATTAAAGTGCCAATGGCTCATTAAGTTATGTGGTGACTTTGTGTGGCCGGCCAATAATACTGCATTCCAGGCTTTGGGAAAGGACATGCCTAACTCTCTCTTAATTAAGAGCTTGTTGAAGAATGCAGGTTTGCCAAACTGCAGTGTTTTCATAGGAGAGCATCTGTGAAAGAATACTCAGAGGGAGAAGCTATTTACAAGTAAGAGTTTACTGAAGATACAGCAGATTTGTACCTCTTTATATATTGATGCCCTGGGCATATTTACTTTGTTTATAAATTACTGGGATACCTTAGATGCGGAGAGAAGACTACCAAACCTGCTTTGATAAATAACCATTTCTATGGAGAGATTAAATTATTACCAACACAGACACATTTATAAAATACTCCATCCAACCATTAATGTGCCCCACCAGCACAGAGAAAAAGACAAGTTTTCCAGGGTGACCAGAGGAATGAAAACCAGAGACATGAGTGAAGTGGGATGGAGGAGATGAAGTGTATTACAGCCATAAGTATTATTTGCAGGAATGTGTAATCATCTTTTGAATAATTTGTTTACATAGATTTGTTTATAGAACAGGAATTATATTTGGCTATTTAAATCTCTAGTGAACTACAGTACAAGGGTGAATGACCATTGCTAGCAATGCAATGAATTGTAGAATGGGGATAGGGGCAATCAGCTCAGAGTTTGCACACTCATTGCAAGCATGCTGGCTACTGCCTGTGCTGAATGTGACCAGCTTCACACTCCCTCCTCTCCACAGGGGTTAGAGGGCCTCCAAACCCCGGTCAGAAGATTTTTCCCTGTTGCTGTTAGAGGGCTAAGGCCACAACTCCACATAGCAATTTGGATTAGAGACAGGTTGGGGTGTGTCATCTGTCATAATTGTCCTACATGAGCTCCCTAAAATAACTACAAGTACAAAAGAGCTGAAGGAGGACCAATGTGAACAATATCATGTGAGGGATGATCCTACCAAATTAATAAGTGGTCTTGCAAGTGGTAATGCGGAAATCTGTGACATTCTCACCATTTCTTTAGTCTCTTCACCCAAATATTTTCCTTCATATTTTAATTTAAGATTTATGTAAAAATGAAGAACATAAAACTCATTCATACCTCTGCCTTGTTCTTAAACTGCTTAAATGCATTGCTTAGGATTGTCCCTGTCCACCATTTCTGCATGTCTGTGATAGCATTTAGCTGTGTGCCACATTAAGAGGGAATGTTCAGTAGCTATTCCTCTGTTTGCCACAATCTAAACATAATTTGCTAATAAGGTCAACTGTCAAAGACATCGGGCCCAGAGTTATGAAAGAGTTTATATTAAAGATTTTCACACTTACCTAGTCATAAATCTGAAATAATCCAAATTTCTGTGCAATTATTCAGGATTTATATCAACAGAACAGAATTTGTCCAGAATATGCAGCGACAAACAGGATACCTGAAGGTGTTTAAATGAAGGTGTTTTAATGAATGTTTGGAGCATGGTTGTCATTCTGGAAAATTGCAACATGATGGAAAACGAATAATTTGTGCATATGCCAAGAGAATTTTCTCTGCAAATTGGCTATTGACTGTCTTGACAGGAGACTGTATGTCAATTTTATTGTTAAGTGCAAGACTGACTCTACTAATGAATTTGAAGAATCATGCTCCTGGCTAGAAAATCAGCAGCTGCTTCTGCTGAAAAGAAAAGAAAATTTTTAGTACCCTGGGACTGGTTTTAATTTATTTTAGTCTTTTCCATGTAATGAACTCTGAGGATTCTACTTCTTCACGTGTCTAAAGACCAGCTGATAAGTTTGTTCACACGTTGCTGTTCTGTGAGCTATTTATTGCTGCTTGTAAAGTTTGAATGAGTATATTGTAAATATTTTCACAGAAGCTAAAATAGTCCTTATGTGGCATCTAATGAAAACTATTTTGTGGTCTGTCCATAACTTAGAAAGGTATTACACATAATGAACCTCCATACTGAAGTGGGTATGTTATATATATGTATTATATCTATCTCTCTCTATATATAAATGTTTTTTCTCACAGAAAGGAATATAGTTTACTCCATTTTTTCCGTTCTGAAATTTCTATTTTGTGACAATCATCCTTGTGATTGCTAAGAGCTTGTTGAGCTCCCTCCCTTGGGAATCCATTGATGCATCTCATTAATCAACTGATGACAATGCTGTTGAACAACACAAGTGGAAATATCTGTACCTCTAGTGAACATCTGGCAGAATTATGAATTCCCACACATTAGTTACAACACTTGGTGCTGGAGTACGTGGCCATTCTCCCTCAGTCTTTCTGTCCTGTATTTTCAATACAGGGAATGCAACTGTGGTCATATCTTCAGCTCTATTTAAACTTTGGACTGGTTCCAAGGCCTGACTTGCCAATATCCATTTATATTTGAAACTCTCTCAGGAGACACTCCTGGTCACACAAGAAATAATTTAAGACCTGTCATTTCTCAATGACACTGTCACCTCCCACGAAACCAAGATTTGGGGAGGCAAAATTTCAGTGCTAAAGGTGTGGCACTTCTGCATGCTCTGTTTGTTAAATAATAGTATTCCAGCAAAGGCGAAGTACAGCCTGGCTCTCTTTTGGTGCCAATAACATCAGTCAGCTCAAATCTCTCTCAGCAATGAATTAATCTAATCTTCTTGACTCTGTGCTGACATAGATGAAGAGCTGTCACAGGGACATGTAATTCATCTCAGTTGAAGAATTATAATAAACTGATGAGCGGCAGTAACCTCTTCAAATGCTACTGCTCTTTTGCAAGTGAGTGGCTGACTACAGGCTGAGCTTCTGCGTGGCTCACTCCCTCTTTAAGGAGGGAACATCCTCTCTGTGGGTTAGGCATGTCTGCACAGGCATGTGATTTTTGCTTGTAAATGGTCCTGACCTAGGCTAAAGTGTACGACAGGTACAGAAAGCAGACCTGATATATAACAAAGCATATTCTGTAGGCAGGTCCTACACATAGGCTGAATACTGCAAAATAGGGCTGCAGCAGCCTCTTAAAACTCAGGTAGACAAAAGCAACAAAGCTTTCCTGGACTTTCCTTAGTATAAAAATAATATAAACTGTTCTCTGTTAGACTTGGATTTACTAAAGAATGTATGTTGCATTCCAGATAAGTCATGGTTTCAGTGTTCTGCATTTTCCATCTCACTGTAAGTTATTAAGAGGTTCATTGATGTACATTTTCAGAGATACTAAAAAGAAGTGCAGTTTTCAGCTATTGTAATACATCCATTAAAGAGACTTCAGACTTCTCTGTGACTACAGCAAAGGAATATGCACGTACTTGGGCAGCCTGAGTATACCCCAAAATACAATAAACTGAAAAAATCAAATAAATATGTCTGGTGTTCTGGGATAAAAATATGTCTATTTTAAAGAAACATAACGTGAAGATACAAATGCAAGTTAAGAACAGCACCAACAAAAAGCGTATAAAAAAAAATGTGCAATGGATTTCTTAGCTTTGCAGAGTGAATGATAAATGGGAAAGGAGACTGGGGAAAAGTGAAAGAGTTGCTTAAAGGTCAAGTTCAACTTTGGGGCTATAACCATATTCACCTTTGGTTATGTTTGTTCTTGAACTGGAGAACTTCAAAAGCACAAACTAGTGACTGACATTGTGCAGACAGAGAGGCATTAAGGATTCTCAAGCTGGTTTTGATGATATTCAGCTATTTGACAACATTCTCCTCTCAACATACTTGGCAATCAGAACAAAAACAAAGAGGTTTTCTTTTGCAGCACGGCTTCCTGGGCAATCGTCGATGTTTTTAGTCTAATAGAACATCCTGAGCAGTAATCCTTTTCACTTTTACTTCACTTCTTTCAATCCAGACTTGGAAGATTACACAAAGGAATTTTCATGGCCTTTCTGAGGAAATAATACTACTATGTATCCTCATACAGAGAGGAGAAGTCAATGAAGAAAGGCTAAATGTGTAGGTCATTTAATTGAGTTAGAGCCTCGTCTAGGAAAAGCCCTTACTATACTGATGTCTCTATGCAGCAGGACACATGTGCCTAACATGATGTCCCTGCTAAAATGCTTTGCTGTGTTGACAGCAACGGAGGAGAGGCTTTGCTGTGTTGATCCACTGTTCTGGCCACAAAATCACATTTTCATAGTAGTTCTGTAATTTTCTACTGAAAGTGTTCATTTTGTAAAGAAACAAGTAAACTGCACTCAAGTAGATACGGTCTAAATCATATATGTATTTAAAAGGGGAAAAAAAAGAACTGACAAAAAGACATATGTGTTGAAACTGTAGTTTCATAGATACCTTAAACTAATAGAACTATAGAGGACATCGACTTTCAAATATTGTTAGTTGTAGCAACTTATTCTTTTTTACAGTTACAGTATTTATATAAGCTTAGAAATTTTCTATTAAAACAGAATTTGAGCACTACAGAGCATTGAAGGACCCTTTTGTAAACTAAATTTAACCTTTTTTTCATGGTTTTACTACTGCTTCTCCAGCACAATGTCAATCATTCTTCTCTCAGCAATCACTAACCAAGTTATTTGTGTGTTTCCACACTACTGCATCACAAAACATCATGCCCACTTGCCTCAAAAAGATAATATCTAACACATATGGGGACTGCCTTTGATCTCCACAGTCTATCTAGAGGTCACAGACCTGTCTTCTCCTCTCCCTCACTTCAAATAGCCCCTTTCATTTACTGTGAAACTAAACATTGGTAAGACAAAGGCAGGAAAATAAAGGCCTTGATTTAGTAGCACTTCTGTGTTTGGCTATTTCAAGGTAGATTTTACTCTCCTAGGTCACGTTATTAACTGCCCTGCATTTCTGCATCATAGCATACTGTATTTTTTTTCATGCATGCAGTCTTCAAAATTCAAGCTGCTATTTAAATCAATATGAGCTTTGTTCATAACCTAATAACAAGTAACAGTCTACTAGTCAATTTGCAATAGTCAGCACTGAATCCAGATCTGTGCGAGCTGCATGGGAAAGTTCAGTAATTTTACGTGGGTTTTGGAAAACAGGTTTTTATTTATCAACATAAATTTGTTAATGCAGAAGAAGTACATTGGGTGGTTTTAAATCATTGTGAAGATAAATCTGCATGGGAGGGTGAAGGAAAAAATTGGCTTCATTAGAAATCATGAGGGCCTTAGGAAATAAAAAACTGTTCCACCCTATCTTGAACTGCAGGTGAATGATTATGTGGCAAATGATTTCATAGCATTTGTCAAAGGAAAGCTTTATTTCACATGCAAAAGCCAGACGTGTTTCAGTCGTGATCACTTTTGTTTTTACTAAACTCTTATTTGGAAAAGCATGTAGGTACCTAAAGAAGGATAAGTAGTTACATGTTGCACAATATCACATGTTCAAAACTGTAGTCTTGAAAATGCTTCTACCATAAAGACCTCAATATTGACCCTACTGCTCTTCAGGCACCTTAAGTTCTCTATGTTCTCACTCTGGTGCTCAAAACTTCCTCAGGTATCACCACTTCAATTACTTAGTGACACTTAGTAGGCATCTATAAACAAGGAGCCTATCTGCTTAACACTCTTTGAGAAGTCAAGCCAGTAAAAGTTTTCTAATTGTATTTAATGAATGAAAGTTTTGCATAAAGTATTGCAGCACTTAACTGACTTTTTTTTTGTTAATAGAGGCTTCCACAGAAGAAACCCTAGATATGAGGTTATTGCATGTATTGTAGGAAATTTGGCATAAATGCTGTTCCTCTTCCATTAAACTTTTTAGGGGCAAAGATATCTGCCTTCTTAGAGGCAAAGAGATCTCTATGATCTCACAGATTAGTGTTTAGGTCACTGAGTGTGCATAGTAGAGAAGTCCCAGTTCTGGGTCCACCTTCTCTTACAACTATTTGGGGATTATTTCTGTATTTTATGTTAAATCTCCTTATAAAAGTTCAGGTGTTCAGATGATTCCCACTCCTTTTAGAGTAGTATGAACTATTTCTGTTATGAGTTTGTTTTGGCCTCATCAGAAAAGTATTTTCTGTTCAGTGGACAGAAGAGACAGCCTCTGGTTCAGGGAACCCTTCAGGGGGATGTGTGAGAGAGAGCTGAAGAGGGTGAATCTGGACATCTGGACGACTCACAGCTTGTATGATGGCTTCAGTAGCTAGAATATTAATTATGAGCTGTGTCCATCCATCTTCTTTCACCTGCTCATTTTTCAAGATAAGTATTTTAGTTTTCTGTTTGACTTTAAAAATAAGTGGGAAAAGATTTTCTACCAAGATCCCAAGTAGAGGGCAAATTATGTTGGAAGATGGTGAGATTTTAAATGCTCCTTAATGCTTTCTCAAATTTATTGCCTGCTCAGAAGGGTGTCATTCCTGTCCACAGGTGTCTGTGTCTCCTCTGAAAATCAAGTGTCTAGCTCAGAGAGCTGGACCACATCTGGGAGAATCATAGAATCATAGAATCAACCAGGTTGGAAGAGACCTCAAAGATCAAGTCCAACCCTACCGTCGTTACTAGACCATGGCACTAAGTGCCACATCCAGGCTCATCTTGAAAACCTTCAGGGATGGTGAATCCATCACCTCCCCAGCCCATTCCAATGCCTGACTACCTTCTCTGTAAAAAGTGTCCTGGAGCAAGCACAATTCATGCAGCATTGCATCACCTATGTGACACTCTGCATCTACTTATAAGGAACTGAATATGTAATGCTGTCAGGAGACACCTGTGTTTGTGTGTAATCTCTGCAAGAAACTGCTTTACACCAAAAAAATCAGTCTCCTCAGTCAGCAATGTGTAAAGATAGAGTCCTAGGATAGAAAAAGAATGTTACTTTGTGCCCTTACAGGTATTTCCATATATGCACACGCACAATCCTTTACTTGAAATTTCCCTTATAGAATATTTACTCCTGAGCCTTCTGCTTTATGTACAGCTGGATATAGCTTTAATCCTCTTGGTCAACAAACAAACCAGAGTTACTTCTGCTTGTATCTCAATAACCTGCTGGGAAACTTTGTGGGATGTAATTATAAGCTAGATAGAACTGGAAGTATATCCAGCTTGTTTCTGTGGTTATAATAAATTTCAGATGCATTTCTTTTTCACAATAGCACAAATTGTTCTTTCTCTAATTTATATCAGATATCTCTTCTAAACTACTAGTCAATACATTTCTGAGTCCATCACTCCTGTATAAGCCAGGGAAGAGGTGTCAGCAGCTGATCCTAATGATCTTTCTATACACCGATGAACTTTGCTGATGAAAGCAAAATCTTAAGTAACATTAATACTTTAAGTGGTATAGATTGTTCTCTGTGATATTTAAACACATTAAGGGAAAGGCTGAAGAAATAGTTGATGAGTTTCAATGTGAGCAAATGTTAAATGATGTATTCAGGAGCTAAAAATAGTGCTGCCTGTACATTGCTGAGTAAAGAGTGAATTCAGAGATAAAGTAGGGAACTGAGTGGGTTGGAAGAGTAGTCACATGAGGATGGAGTATGTTGCTAGGCTGCAGTAAAAAAAGTTAATATGATAAAAAGAGAAGCTCTTCTCGGAGAATCTTCCTCTGAAGTTTTTGCATCCAGATTTGGCCTAAAGAAGTGTGAGAAAGCATCTACAGAAGGACTGGAAACTGAGTAGAGGTTAGTGAGGCAATGACTGATTTTTTAGAGTTTAAGCCTAATATGCAGATTAAATCCAAAGCAAAAGTAACAAAAATAATTAAAGTCATGGGAACTGGAGAGACCTCAATATCAGGAAAGATTAAATATGCTATGACTATTTTGTTTGGAAAGTAAAAGGAAGTAGGACATCAGAATTAAAAATAACAATAGCTAGAAAGCAATGTAGTCTTTCCAAAAATTAAAGAATGGAAAATAATTAAAGGGGAGTAGATAAAGAATAGTGAGCTTAATATACCTTTTATGCAAATAACAATGTTATTTTTTGAAGTTTCTTAGTAAAATCAGAAATAAAAATAGACATAGATGAAGAATGCTTCTGGAACCACAGGGACAAAACTAGAATCAACAAGAAAAGACAGTCTCTTTTTTTTCCATGCAGGAAAAGTGGCATTTAAAGGCAGTTTTCAGCCTGAGATGACATTTTGGAAGACAACAGAGCTTCAGGAAGCAAGGACAACATTCACACACTAGTAATTAACTTTCTCAGGACCTAGGAAACACATCCTTTCATTCTATGGTTCATTCAGCATAGATTAAAACTATTTTTTACTTTTATTCAGATGCTATTTTGACACCAAAAGTTTGCAGCCATTTCTGAAACAGAGTGACAGTAGGCAGGACAAATCAAAATGCTATCTGTAAGAACTTCACATTTTTCTGTTATGCTTCTGAAAGGAAAAAGTTCAAAAATGAAAACAATATTCTAAGACTAATGAAAAAGACAAAAGAAGTTGATTTTCCATGGCAGAAGTGCAAACCTAAACCCTAAAATTGTATCAAGTATGTTCAATATCAAATACACAAAGTGCTGCAGGACCAGCTGTGTGTGGTTTGAGGTTGTCTGTAGGGAGTTATTTCCAGTAGCTGTAATTTGTGTAGGAAGGTCACCTCTTCCCTGAATTTGGCTGTACTGTATTAAGCAGAAACCCTATGCCTTCCCCTGCCCACTGCTGGAAGGAGAAAATCAGCTGCCTTGCTGCTGTTACTGAATTATCAGTATCCCATAACTTATTGTCTGCACACTTGTGCACTTGTGGCCTTGCATGTACCTTTTTGTGCGACAGAGCAGCAGAAGCTCTGCCTCTTACAGATGACAGCTGAGGACTTGCTCTTGCTTTGCTTGCTAGGTGCCACATTGTGAAAACCTTCTTCGCAGTTCCATTTACAGAGGGACAATTAAATGAATTAATTCATGGACTTAGCAGAAGAACCACAAACAGCAACACACCATCCATGTGTGACTGCAATTCTTTCACTGCTTTGTGGATGAGACAAAGCAGCTGAATAATCGTGAGGAGGGGTTCAGTTTTCAAGGAGAGCAAGGCATAATGTTGCTGGTTTTGTTTCAATCCTTCTCTCTCTAGTTTTGCTTTTTAGTGTAAAAGTAAAGTCGAAAGTCATTTTAGGCTCATTTCCTATTGGAGTCAACTTTATGCAATCACTGTGTCTCCCTGTGAATGTGTTTTTATATCTGTATTTCTGTCTCTTTCCTTTGCAGAGCAGCTTCTGCACCTGCTGCCTTATTTCGACCAAGCCTGGCAAATGAACAATACTCTTGGTAATTAAGTTCCTGCAAATATTATATGCAGGTAGAAGAGGAAGGCCTGATAAATGGCCCAAGTGAGGGTTTGCAGTATAGCTTATCAGTCACAGGAACACAAACATATGACAGAAGTCTCATAAACATGTCTGACAGATTTCTTAGACACCAAGTCAATCAAAATCTAGAAGAAAATAAGCCTCACTAGCTTTGTCTCAAGAGAACCACTTGTTCTAACAGCAGGTTGTGGCTGCCCCAGTTTAGACTCAATTTTCCTATTAGGGCTAAATGAAGAAGAACAAATGTCACTCTTCAAGCCACATGTGTATACTGATAATGGTTTCCTGCTGCTCTTCATATCCACTGCTTTGTGTATTCTAAAACTGTGTGTGTAAATAAATCAATAGCACAAAAAGTTTGCTGACAGCTCAACCAAAGGAACCTGCTAAGGAGCGATGACAATATATGTACAGGCTCCAGATTGTATCAATTAAAATGTCAATTATTTTGGCAATGAATTTCAAAGGTGGTGCAGGTCTAAGTACATAACAGAGTAAAGGTGATTAACTAAAAATAAACAGCCACAGTATAAATTAGAAGTTACTATCAGTACTTTATCAGTGTTGATAAATTCCAGCTCAGTCATGAAGATTTACAGAAAATCCACTTCTGAACTGGGAGGTTATTAGTTTTGCACATCTCCCAGCAGTTACTGGAACACAGGGTTGACCCTGGCTGGATGCCAGGAGCTCACCAAAGCTTCTCTATCACTCCCCTTCTCGGCTGGACAGGGGAGAGAAATTCAACAATAGGCTCATGGGTCAAGATAAGGGAAAGGGAGAGATCATTCACCAATCACTGTCATGGGCAAAATGGATTTGACTTGGGGAAATCAGTTTAATTTATTGCCAATCAAATAAAAATAAGATAATAAGACATAAAACCAAATCTTACAAACACCTCCCTCACTTCTTCCCAGGCTTAACTTCACTCTCAAATCCCTACCTTCTCCCCACAGTGGCACAGGGGGACACGGAATGGAGGTTGTGGTCAGTTCATAATACATTGTCTCTGCCGCTCCTTCTGCCTCGGGTGAGGACTCCTCCCAATCTTTCCTGCTCCAGTGTAGGGTCCCTCCCATGGAAGACAGTCGTTCACCGACTTCATCAACTTGAGTCCTTCCCATGAGCTACAGTTCTCCATGAACTGCTCCAGCATGGGTCACTTTTTTTCATAGGGGGCAGTCCTTTGGGAACAGAATGCTCCAGCATGGGTCCCCCAGAGGGTCACAAGTCCTGCCATCAAATCTGCTCCAGTATGGGCTCCTCTCTCCACAAGGTCACAGGTCCTACTCCAGCATGGGCTTCCCATGGGGTCACAGCCTCCTTCAGGCATACACCTGCTCTGGAGTGGGGTCCTTCACAAGCTGCAGTTGGATATCTTCTCCAGTGTGGCCACTAGCTTCTTGGGAGAGGAGCAGCAGTGAGAAGCTTAAACATCAGCAAGTTGTATTAATACACTAATGCTGAGATTCCACTTGCAGCCTCCTGTTTTACTTGTAACAGGCAAAAAAAAAGTAAAAGCAGAAACATGCCCCATATTGCAACACATAATCCCCACTTTCACAGATACCTCAGAGATCTTTAACAGCTCCTTCTTCCCTATTTCAATGAGAAGAGAAAAGGTTCAGCCTATCCCTTCCTTTATCTTCCTCCTTGAATGCAAAATATTTTTCCTTTTCTTATCAGAAAGATGTAAATTATGTAGTTCTTAGCTAAGAAATACTTGTCGGTCATAAGCTTATTATTTAATAAGTGAAACCTTTTTGTCTTACTTGGTTCCTGACAATCTGCTATCCTTAATAGAGCCTTTTTATCAAAATGAGCAAAGAGAACACGATTGCAGAAGAATAGTTATTTCTACCTTTCAAGAAAAATTCAGCATTTCAAATATTGATAGAACTGAAGAGGACTTCTCTTTATTTTGTTACTCAACTAATCAAAACAAGTTCTGAATTAGGTGAGTGCATTTTACAGAACTACTCACCATAAACAGCTTCCCCTCCCACCAAAAAAAAACCTAGCCATTGATAAATTATTTTCCCATAGCTACAAAACTGATTTGCAGAAGTTAAATTGTTCAAGGCTAATCAGGCTAATCTGAGAGAGAGGAAGTTTACCCTCCATTTCCCAACAGATTCTCTTTAATTTTGCAGTCACATTGACAGGTGGCCTCATCACTCAGGCATTACAGACCACCTTGAAGATATCAGCATCGTTGGCCTTTGAAGTCAGAATAATCAACAAGCCATTTGATACTCTATCAGATGAAATGGCCCTGTCAGGAAAGGCTGGCTCTCAGGTGTACTGATTGTCTATCGAAAGGAGATAACTTGATACAGTTTACTACGGTACAGATTCATAGACCTTGTGGGATGCTGTAACAGATGTCTTTTTAGATGCACTTCTTCACAATGTCTCTTAAAAAAATATTCCCAAGCCACTTTTAACAGAAATTATAATACTCCAATTTCCTGTCTACAGTATTCCCACAACACTGTGTAGATAGGCAAATGCATTAGCTATGGTTAGGGTCACAGATGCCAGATTCATGTGACATATCTATATATAAATCCTGTCAAAACCTTAATTCAAATATTTTATAGTAGATATTGTTAGGAAAGTCTCTATTGCTTCACAACTGTTAACATTGTGGAAGCTGCCAAAATCTGGCACAATATTATTGTCAGAAAAGGACTATTTTTTATTTTATTTAGGATTATCCAGGATAATAAGAGGCTTTCTCCTGAGTTTACTTTGATATGTCATCATCTTTGTAATAATAATGTGACCTGCATTCAACAAATGTTATATCTTAAAGAAGCTGAGCAGTTTAACAGGAACCAAATTTTAAAAATGATCACCCTAAGTTCCACTTTCACATGGAATTCCACATAAATGTTTACTTTCAGAATTAAATATTGGCTGTGAAGATTCAAGTGCTTTGCAAATCTCTAGGACAGTGAGACTGAAAAGTACAGTTTATTTGGGTTATTTTCAGTTCTAACAAAATTTCAGCTATTGAGGCATAACAATGAAATTCTTTCTCAATGAACTAATATTTTGTAATGTCTCCAAAATCATGTGAATAGTTCTTTAAAAAGTTAAAGATCATTCATTTGTGTTTAGGGCAAATTGGAGCTGAAAGCAAGAAAAAATGCCAAAACATCTTAAACATCTGATTGTTTAATAGAGATTTTGACTAATCCATAATGTTTACTTGGGCAGAAGTGGATAAAAATATTTGTTTCAACATTAGCAGTAAGTCTAGTTGTAGTTTATATCAGGGGTTGAGAAAGTTATGCTATGACTGTGTCTATTTATATGACAGGCAGGAAGCTCTCATTTTCATGAAAGACCCTGGTTTGTCCTAGTATTAATTATTCATTAGAAACCATCACAGAATATTCAGTCAGTAGGAAATCGTCTATTTGATCTCATTAGAGCAGCCCAAAAACTTAAAGCCACCCCTTTCTTAGTCTGCAGGTGTGTTAGGTCTCACAGTCCTCATGCAGAAGCACACTGGACTCCCTGGCAGAGGACAGCTGCTCTGATTTACTAGACCTTTGGAAACAGTATTGCTCCTCTTATCTACACATAATCCCTTAAATTTGTTTGACAGCTAAAGCCTGAAGCAACACCACTGGACAAATCTTCAAGTATCAACTTTGGTGCTGAGAAGGAATACAGAAAGAAAAGGAAAGAAGGAAAAATGGAAGGAAAAAAAATGTGGACCTTAAATACAGACCACTTTTCTTGAGGGAAGATTAATAACCATCTTCACTGAGCTGCATTAATGATTTTTAAGCAGCTTGCTTCTGTTAGTAATTATTCTTCATAATCTCATCTCTTGTAACAGCCAGTTTCATGGTAAATGATGTACTGGAGACTTTCTGTGCAAGGTGAAAATAAATCAAGGAAATATACAGAGACATACCTTCTGCAGAGATGGAATACCTGGTGCAATTCTGTGGATTCACTGCAACTGAAGCTTGTCACAGAGGCCTTGAGTGATGTAGCTGCTGATTGCCACAAAAATTTATCAAAGGTGAATTTGGTTCACTACATGCAGTGAAACGTCTGACAGGAAAGACACGAGCCCCTGTGCTTACATCCTACTGTCCAAAAGATGTGCATGACATAAGTAGGGATAAAAATGAGAAATGTGTTCTGAATTTATTTTAGACGAACATTCGTCAATGTTTCATATTGAGATTATTTTGGTAACAAAACAGAGGAAATGTGTATAAAAATATAATGAAGAATGCTGTCTTTCAGTCTGAGAGAAGTCTGGGAACTGGCTGTGGAGGAAAGACAGGCAAAGGTGACAAGAAGGGGCCTGTCTATACAAAGAAGTGGCTTGAACCATAGACTTCTGTCCTATGGTTAGGAATAGGTTGTGAGGTTGTAGGCCAGGGGCCCAGGAAAGGAAGTGGACAAGTCTCATGATCACAGGCTCTGGCTTCCAGCACCTACAAGCAATCCAAGAGATTCCTGGAGATGGTCAGAGATAACTTTTTTAATACAGGTTCTGGAGTAGCAAGGATGTTTTTGTGGACCTGCAACTCATGATTAAGGCAGAACTTGCTGGAGATGTGATAGCTACAGCACTGGCAAGGAGATGGTAGAGTTTAAGATCTACAGAGAACTAAGCAAGACAGTCAGCTGAAAACATCCCTAGGCTTCAGGAACAAGATTTTGGATAGTTCAGGGAACTGGCGGGAAGAATGCTGTAGGAGACAAAGGAGCCATGGAAAGCTGATCAGTCTTCAAGAACATAATCCTCAAAAGACAGGAATCATCCACCCAGACCTGAGTAGGCATGAATATGTGCATGCACTGTAGGAGGAGGTCAGGCTGAGCAGCCTGAGTTCAACTGCTAAAAGGAAATGTACAAGAGATGGAGGCAGGAACAGGCAAATGAGGAGGCTTACAGAAAGCAGAGATAGAATTAGGAAGGTTAAAACTTGGCTGGGGCTAAAAGTGGCATGAGATGTGAAGCAGAAACAAGAAGAGTTTCTACAGATATATTGGTAGCATATCCAAGAAAATATGACTCCACTTCTAAATGGAACAGGCCATCTTGTGCTGAAGGACATAGAAAAACATAGGTATCAACACCTTCCTTGTTTTAGTCTTCATTGCTGACAGACTTTCCTGATCTCTATGTGTTACAGAAGAAATGAAGGGAGACAGATATTACCCAAAGCAGAGGAAGATAAAGTTAGGGACTACCTACAAATCCATCAAGGATAATCAGGAGGTATTCAAGGATGTCAAAGGAGCTGTCTTAAGTCATTGAAAGACATTTGATAAGCTTGTAGAAATTGTAGTAAGCTTCTGCTAACTGAAAAAAGCCAAATGTCATGTCTATATTTAAAAAAAAAATCACAAAACAACAAAACAAAACAAGAAACCAACCAGTGATGAGGATGATGTTGATGCTAAACTCAGTGTCTGGTAAGATTGTAGAGCACATCCTTCTGAAAGCCATTTCTGGGTATATGAAAGACTGGGAATAGCCAGCAAGAATTTATCAAAGTAAATTACCCCTGACAAACCTGACTATTTTCTATTATGAAATGTCTGGATTTGTGGATGAGAAGAAAGCAGTGAGTGTCACCTGGCCTTCAGCAAGACCTTCAATACTGTTTCTGACAGCATCGTGGTAGCTGAACTGAGGAGAGAGAGATTGTATAGTTAAACTATACTAGGGCTAAAAAACTGGTAGGACGCTTGGACAAAGAGTGCCACAGTCAATGGTTACAAGCCCAGTTGGTGTCTGGTTGTGAATGTCATCCTTCAGGGACTGATATGGCACTGTTCATCTTCATGTTCTGTCTATCTTCATCTTGCTCCCTGATACCTTCATCAATGACCAGGATAGTCGTACAGAGGAACCTCAAAGGAAAATGCCAAGTCCTGTGTCTGGCAAGGAATAATCACATGCACTAGTACAGGCTGGGGCCAACTAGATGAAAAGCAGATTTGCAGAAGCAGATAGAGGTTTCTGGAGGGTGCTACTTTGCACATGAGTCAGCAGTGCAGTCTTGCAGCAATAAAGGCTGCCTGTCTGCACTACATTAGAAAGAGCAAAATCTTCATTTTTTGTGAAATTATCCCTCTATCTAACACTGGTGAGTGTCGTAACTGGGGCGTTATGCTCAGTTTTGGGGACTTCTACAAGAGATAGTACTTCAAACTGAAGAGTCCACAGTAGGTCTGCTATAATGGTGAGGGGGCTGGAGGATACCACGTATTAGGAAAAACTGATGAAGGAAGAAATATTGTTTAGCTCAGAGATGAGAATATTGGCATGATGCAGTTGCATGTTTCTAACTGTCTAAAGAGGGCTTGTAGAGAAAATAGAGTCAGAATATTTTCATAGGCACACCTCAACAGAATAAGAGGCTTTTGCCACAATTGGCAGCAAGAAAAACTCTCACAAAACATAAGGAAACAAAAATATTTACAATGCAAGTGATAAAGATCTAGAACAGGTTGTGGAATCTCTATTATTAGATGGGTTCAAAGATCCTGAGTAACCAGATCTAATTTTGAAGTTAGCTCTGCTTTGAGCCGGAGGATGGACTAGATGGTCCTCAGAGATCTCTTCCAACCCAGATGATTCTATGGTTGCATCTCCAGCCTTACACATGTCAGGACCTAAATTTACAACTTTACTGCAGACATAGAAAACATGGCTGAGGATGTTCCAAAATTATACAGTTAATTAAACATTATATACAAAAGTCACCTCTTTCACCCTGGGAAGTGAAAGCAGCTGATGCTACATGCAGTGCTGCTCTGGGAACACTTCATTATAGCCTTCCAGTACCTACAGGGGGCTGTAAAAAAAGAGGGAGAGACTTTTGACTTGGGCAGGTAGTGATAGGACAACAGGGAATGGTTTTAAACTGAATGTTAAGAAGAAATTCTTTACTTAGAGGGTAGTGATGCATTGGAACAGGTTTCCCAGAGAAATTGTGGATGCCTCATCTTTGGAAGTGCTCAAGGCCAGGTTGGATGACACTTTGAGCAACCTGATCCCATGGGCGGCACCTCTGCCCATGGCAGGAGGGTGGAAACAAGATGATCTTTAAGGTCCCTTCCAACCCAAACCATTCTATGATTCTAGTATTTATACTAATCCTCTCCCTGAGCTGTTTCCAAGCTGACTGGTTGCTGTAAGTCCACTTAGTCAAACCTGAAAACACATACTAACAGATCTGACAAAGGACACCCTCCAGTGGCATATCTATAACAACTGAGTGGGCAACTGAACGGGGATCATTCTCAAGGAAGCTGTATTCCCATTCCACATGAACTTTCTGAATACTAGCACGTGCTCATCTTCATCCATTTTGACGTCTGCAGGATTTCAGTGTACAAATTTGTAATATTACATACAATTTCTAAACTTTATATTTTCTGTTCTATTTTTAGGCTAACTTTCAGTCTGTATCAGCACAATTCTGAATTCTCCATGAGTTTGGAATATGTAATTGACTGTAAATTTCAGTGAAATGCCAGCTGTCATCTCTAATAACTTATCAAGCACAACAGGCAAACAGAGAAGTTTTAATAACAAGCAAAAACACTGTCGAACTGAATTTATTTCCAGATGTGGAGAGGGAGGTTTTCACTTCTTCCTCCAACAGGACTGGTGCTCTAATGCCTTTCAGCATGATTTTTAAGGCATTCATTTGTTATGTAACATCCATCAATTATAAAATATATTTATGAGGTCTTGCTAGCAGTCGTTAACAGCAGTATTGTGGGATCACATTTACAAGGCCTAATGAAATGGGAGAGCAAGAGTAATTGGATTGAAATTGGTAAATGAAAACTCATTCCAGGGGGAAAAAAAGTGTAAAATTGATGAGGTCTGATGTGTCATCAAATGGTGAGGATTAAATTAAGATTCAGTGGAGACATATATAGTGCTTATTCTAAGTGTTTAATTGCAAGAATAACAAATGCCTCACAGAAATGCACAGTTAAGCATTAACCTCTTTCTACTACTAAATGGAGTCACATGAATAAGTCTTTTCCTATACTCGGACTATTTGTCCCACATTTTTACATGTTTTTTTTTGTTTGTATGTTCGTATCTAAAACAGAAAGTAAAATCATTAGTTTAAAGCAAAAAAAAAAAAAAAGTTAATTTGGTGAAATTGAATCAGGCACTTGGAAATACTTCATCTGCATTCTTAGGAAAAACCTCAAATGCATTCCAGCTCATTCTCAGAGGAAAAGTGAGGTATTAGAAAAATTAGAATTATGAAAAGTTTGAGGTTTCTTCTCCTTTTAGAAAAAGCATTTGCTAGTAATAAAAATTGTTAACCAGTGAGCTGAATTTGAAGGTCTCCAGTTAGTGCCAGCTGTCTGTGGCTAGAATGAAAAATGGTAGGAGTGACATAAATTGCACCAGAAGTTTAGGGTGTCTTTGAATGAGTCTGAGTGGATCCAACAATTTTAGTATCTTCTTTTTAGTATTAATCCTGTAGTGTCAGCAGTATTTTTTCCCACTTTAATCTCAAAAATAAGAATCTCTGCACTAGAAATAAAAGTTTTCAATTATTTGATTTAATGCATAAAATCAAATATCAGTAAGTGGATGAATTTTGATGAATCCATGGCTTCATACAAGGGTAAGGTGCTTTATTTTCAGGGCTGCTAGGCCTACAACCTGCCTCCTCAAATAGCTGCTCTCACTTCTCCTACAGATTACTCATCTGCGTTCCCTGTCTGCAGTACAGAACAGCAAAGAAAATAACAAGAAACTACTGTTTGGTGCATGTTAGGTGAAAATATAAGAATTTTGTCTGTCCCCAGCCCTGAAATGATTGTTCTAACATTATGACAAAGTAAAGTCCAAACAGCTGAAGTAAGAAATCCAGTTTACATTATGATAGCAGCTATGAATGGTGCACAAGACTGGCAGGTGTAAGTGGTGCAAAAAAGAAAATTCTGGTTTATGTAGCAAACAAACTGCAGTATTACTCCATCTTTTCCCAGAAAAAAAGGCAACAGCCAAAAATTTTGTCTGGGCAGTATATTCTGACTGCTGGAAAGCATAATAATAGTAACAACAGAATAAACAGCAGAAATAGGGGTTTTTTTTTGCGGCTGGAGAGGGTCTTTATGAAAGATGTCTTACCTGCTAGGGGATATTACTTTAGAACAGGAAGGAACTTGTGTGATGACCACAGACAGAAACAAAGACAACTTCTCCTGCCATCTGCAATGCACTGGAGGACTTTATCTTCTGCAGTATCTTGACAAGCACCTCAGGTTTACAGCACAAGCCATCAAGCAAGGCTGACCAAAGGTGCAAAGGACTGACTGCAGACCTCTGTGGACACTTAGGCCTTCTAGTGCATAGTAGGTCAGCTAAAATCAGTTTTCTGCAGAGTATTATTAATAGTCCTAGAAAGAACTGCTATAATCATATCACAAGAAATCAGTAGTCTGAACTGTCCAGCAAAAGTTAGAATATTTTTCCTAGTCACTTCTACATTGAAGATAATTATTTCTCCCTACAACATAACAGAACTCAATAGCTTGGTGGTTAAAATGGAGCACTTATTTTAGAAAGACAGCCAACCTTGATTTAAATATGCCAAATGACAAATTTACAGCATCCCTTGGAAATCTGTTCTGATGGTCAATTACTCTCACTTAAAAAGCTGCATCGTATTTCCAAATTTATTCCAAGTTCAGCTTGAAGCTGATTGAGTTCTGTTGTAGATTTGCCTCCTATAATGGAGTTTCCACAGTACAAAAAGTGTTCTCCCTGTGCAGGGATTTTCACTTCTACCATGCTGATGTTGCTGCTAAAGGCACACATTCTGAGATGGGACACATTTTCTCAGTGGGGAATCTGCAACACTAACTACTTTATTCCTGAAATCTGCTCTGTGTGCATGTGCTAACAACATATCTTTTGATCACTCTGGTCATCAAAGTCAGCTAAAAACGTACTCAGAACTATGACAGCACATTGCCAGGGATAACAAGTCACTTACTTTGTGCAGCCCAGACTCTGAAAATCTAACCCAGATGCTGCTACTGCTACGAGAGCAAACAGCCATGATGGGGCATAATCTGTTTCTAGGAAATTGGGCAGTTCCTCTGGTACCAGCAGTCACCAGTGCTCACCAACATCTCCAATTGTTGTAAGCATCAAGACTGATGTTTTCCCTGATTGTTTGTCCTAACTGGACCATTCCTTTTTCCACAGGCCCTATCATACCTATAGGGGAATAAAATCAATTTTGGTTCTGCTGCTAAGAAGCCTTGAAATAGGACATTTTACTGTGGAAACCCAACCACCAGCCCTAAAGGATGAAAGAAATAAAAATTCTGTTCCTAATTTGCTAGATGATGCAGTAAGTGCATTAATTATATTACTGCTATGTTAGAAATACTGCCAAGGTGGATTATACTTCTCACAAACTTGGTAGGTAATTACATAAATACCTCAGAATATTTACTCTGAAAAATCCTTTTCAAGCTGCCTGTTTTTCTGAAAGGTTGATTCACATCAAAATCTGTCAACAGGATAGAAAAAGCACAGGCAATGCCAACTTGTCTGTTTGTTTAGATCGTATTTAAGCAATTTTTGCTGTGTTTATTCCTCTTCTGTTTTCAGATTAACACAGCTGTTTCACTCAGGCAAATCATTACGCACCAATCATTACAAAGAACTAGTAGTGAGGGACAAAATACCAGCAAGTTTACAAGATGTTGGATTGCAACTTAAATGAAAGGAAGCACCTTGGGCACTATCCCATACTGCAAGTTGACATGTCATTCTGCAGCCTCTAGCCTGACCTTTTCCTAACATCAGCTGAAAAACAAAGAGACTATGCTGTTAGAGCAGCTGCTGTACCTCTAGGCAGGTAACAGTATCATCTTCATGAATGACATCTATGTCACATTTGCGGCATATCAGGAAGTCCTTAAAAATCTGCAGATCAAAACAATGCAAGATTTTCATATTGACCTTGAGGTGATGATCAAGTATGGTCATTTGCAAACTGCAGATATCCAGAGCCCAGCCGTGCAACAATGGATCTGTTAGAAATTTCTGCTGTGTCAAAGATCCATTTATATCCTAAGTGATATATTCAGCCAATTTTTCAATAAGGAAAGCAGCAAAAGCACTGCCATCTTTGATAGTGATTCTGTTTCTATAAATGTGCTCATCTGTGTTACTTAAAGTATCATTACTTCGTGGAGCATCTCACAGTGCCCTCCAATTACAACCTGCTTAACAGAAATTGCTAAATATTTCTACCTCATTCATTTATTTGAAATAACACCAATGATTATACTTAACCATCAACAGACCGATGTATTCTGCATTGCTGAAACATTTTATTGCTATCTTTAAGCAGCACTGGAGATTGATAATTTAATAACATGCTTTGTTTTATATATTTTGCTCAGTTCCTAATCTGACATAGTTTTTTACTTTTACTGTCTTGATTTATTTTACTAATCATTAGATTTATTTCATAGAAATGGAAACCAGAAATGTGGCAATGAGTAGGTCAGCACTAGCATTTGTGCAATATGCACATTGCTGAAAAGCAAGAATTACATGCCCAAGAAAAGAAATGCTGGAAGGATTAGGACTTGTATGATTTAACACGCTTTAACAAGCTACACCACTCCCTCATCTGGAGCAGCAATGTAACCAAACAGAAGGGTTAGTGATGTACATGGGTTTCACCACCTAATGAAATTTGTACGTAACTAGGCAATTGAAATCGTGCTTGGCAGATTGGTCTTTTAGGAACGAGAACCACAAACTCTGTACTCAGAACAGTAAGCTCCTTAAACAGATGATATTAAGGAAGAAAGGTTGCATTGTAAATGGGTTGCTTTCTTGAAGACACAGGGTTTTTCTGGTTATAGGAAGGTTGGTTTTCATAATCCTCAGTCGTCTTCTGGAGCTGGAGCCCTGAGAATAGTTCATGTTGGAAGGGATCTCAGGAGGTCACCTAATCTAATCTACTCTTCATGATGATGCTGGTTCTTGAGGCAACTTGCTTATTACACTCTGCCTGAAATCCTTGCATTTTCCCCTCCCATCACCTGGGTAAAATTTCACAAGTTGGGGAATTCTGTGTTCTTCCAGTCCTTTTTTGTACCCCAGTGCAAGTCAGTATTTTAAGCTGTTTTTCCATTCATTAAGCAGTGTGTAGAGGCTTAAAACTTCTCAGAAGTGAAGGGGAAAATTCAGGACTGTTCCAACATGGTCTAGGATGACAAAGAAGAGGGGTTCATAGTAGTTGCTTGAGGAGCTTTAAAGAGAAATGGAGGATGAACTATGACTCTTAGGTGTTGTTTAATAGGATAGGAATACAGAAGATTGATACTAATTTTCAGGAGGGCTTAGTGTATCTCAAACTTTTTCAAATCCATCTGGACATGATTTATAGGCTTTTTCCTCTTCCTACATTCATATTCAGATTGTATCACTGAAACAATCTGTATCTTAAAGAAGCCTTCAGATCTCATTCATGGCAGGCAAGTGCGTAGTGCGTAGAAAGAAGCTTAATGGAGATCTAGTTGATTAAAATGGTCAAAGATGTAACAACCTAAGCACATACAGACGATTCAAGCAGCTATGAAAATTTTCTGGTGAAGGTTTGTATCATTACAAAAGGAAGTGTCAAAAAGCCCCCAAAAAACCTGGTGCAAACAGTGCTAAGACAGCCATGCGCCTTCCAGGCCCTCACCCTTCAGTAGGACTGACCTTTTCACTCTTCTTCCTTTGCTGTCCTCTCATTGTCTCACCTGGTACAACTCACAGCATGGGACTTCTTCTCCTGTCACACATCTGGGCACAAGCAGGACCAGTCCCTACCATGCTCCTTCTTCCCATGCCACGGAAAAGCATTGTCTTCCTCAACCATAGCAGGGGCTCAGGGCTGTCCTGGCGTGATGTCTTGATACTGCACACAGTGCTGCAAGACAAGCACAACATCTAGTCCTGGCATTAAGAAACCTTGTTCCACTTGGCACAGAGATGCCTGACTATCTCTTTCTATTTTGAAAACTGGTGGAAACAGCAATATCTGAGCAGAGTGCAACAGGTGTCCCTGAAACTCAGAAGTATTTCCATTTAATTACACAGCCAGGGACTGTGGGACTCATAAAGTTTCTGTGTTTGTGCCTTTGTTTGCTCTTATGCTTGCTTAGAAATGCTGCAGCTGCAGAAAGCTTTAAGAAAAGTTTTTCACCTTATAAAAACTGGAAATATCAAACCCTTGTGGGGTATCTAAAAGGTGAGGTTCTAGTGTAAGAGTTTGCTTAACTAACGCATTTAAAAGTGAAAGTAATAAACAACATGGAACTTCGTTTTTGTATATCCTGTCCGTTTTTCAGGTGTATTGAAATGAGAGCTGAGTGAATACTGCTAAAAGTACATTTAAACATTCATTCAAAGGCTTCAAATGGCCGTGGTAAGATTTTATAGGCTTTGCTAAAACATACAAATGGAAAAGTTAGTTGACACGGGAAATAGCAACATTTAAATAAAAGTTCTGAGCGTTTCTGTAGAGCACACCTGAAGGCCCATTCAGTTGGGTTTACACCAGTTGCCAGCAGTAATATTTATATTTGCTCCAGGAAATGCAGGCCATTCTGTGAACCACTGATTCATATGTTGTACCCATCAGGGGGATATTCTGATCTGCTGTGATCAAAGAATCTCCAGTCAAAACCATTGACACAAGCAAGAGTCATTTATGGAAAGCCAAATGCTGACTCTCCACAAAACTGTCACTGAGCACTCTCACCCCGTTCATGGAAATGCTGAGGGAGAGCTCTGAGCTCATGAATAGATAGCTAATGTCTGTAAATTACAGATACACAAACATATGGATTCAGGTACTTAAATAAATGGAAAATGGAAAGCTAGCCTGGTTAGAAATGTATTAGTTTTGGATCTCCTTGTATGTACTTAAGTAGTCACAAGTAATGAGACTTTATGTAACTATGGAGTATCAGAAATTTTTGGTTAGAATTGCATTGGACACTCATTTTCCCCTCAAGATATTTAAAAATAACATTTCAATATTTTCTTCTCTATCATGTAAATTTATGTTTAGAAATATATTTTCCTACTCACCTGATTACCTTTAGATTATCTAACTCCTTGCAGCCCCTTAGGAACTAGTAAAGTGCATCCTTGAGCTTTGTGTTATTTTTCAGCAGCTCGCTGCATGCTTTTCAGCATAAGTTAGAAGGAACATAAGCTGCTACAAAGCCATCACAGAAGAGGCACTAAAAATGTTGGATCTGTGTAATGGTTCTGAGTGAGGCATATGAATGCCAGTTTATAATTTCTAATTGAGACTGTGGCTCAAACTCTACTACATTTACCTTCAAAATACACTTCAAGAAGTATTTCAGGAAAGAACCAAGGATATGATGTTTCCTTGTAAATAATAGTTTGATTACACTAGTAAGATAAGTACTCAGAGAAGTATTAGGAACATTTCAGAAATAAATATGCCTGTACTGTCATCCCTTTAGAAATATATTGTATTTCTTATAGGATTATTTTTCAAAACAAGTTTCTAATGTTTTGCTTTTTTAATTCAGTACAGATACACACAGCATGGGTAGTAGTCATTTCAGGAATCTTTTATGCTTTTTCAAGGATCTTGACTGTAGATGAAAGAATTTTCTCTCTTTGAGGGTTGTACAAGTCATATATAAATACAACTGTAACACATTTAAATCTGTTCTTGAATAGCACTAAATGGATTTCTGTGTGTGTGTATCCATACACACTTGAAATATGTCTACGTGCACATATTTTGCAAAGAGAAGGAAGGAAATTTGGCTACAAGATGCACCTCTGTTCAGTAAATTTAAAGCTGTGACTTCATCTTAGAAAAGGTTATGGAGATTTATAGATATTGATTTAGAAATGTGTTATTATTTGAACAGAATGGCAAGAATTTGAGTGGAAGTTTAAACTGCAAGATCTGTGTTCAAACTGAAATAGAGATCAATTTTATAGATTTTTGCTGCATTTTTGCTATTAAGTGCAATATATTTAGCCTAACCAGTTCTATTTTACTACAAATTCCTGGCAGATTTCACTTTCAGGGTCTCATCAGCTGCAACAATGCTAAAGATAGAGGGATCATACATCTATAAATAATAATTTTTTTTAAAAATGTAGACACAAGCTGGATTTCACAAACTCATTTTTCTCACTATTTTTCATGTACTAATAACAGATTAGGTTAAAGAATCTGAAATATCAGCAGGAGAATACTATGTGTGTGTGCACATTTGCATGTCTGTGTCTTGAAAAGAGCTTCTTGAGTGGCAAAAGCTTGCTGATAATTGTTATCTTTTTTTCCCACAATCGTCTTTCTCCTCTTCAATTATGCCATGTCAGCTGGCTCTGACAGGAAAGTAGCTCTCTGCAGATTACACACAAAGCACATTTTTTTCTTCCCAAAACAAAGATCCTCCCTTTGATTACCCAGCTGAGGTCTCTGTGCTCATCCAACTAAAATAATATCTCCTAGGAGCATTAATTGTATTTCTTCTTCAGATTAGCTGGATCAGCCATAGGGAGAGTGGAAAGAATAATCTCATATCTAAGGTTTTTGCTTGCCTCTTTCTGGTCTTTCTAATCGGTGGGGGAAAAACGGATGGCATGAGTTTCATCAGCAGCTCTCCCTTACTTGGCTTCAATTTTATTTTGTCTGGCATGAAGCAATGAAGCCTGTGTGAGTTATTACTGTCTTATGTCTCAGTACACAATTAATTTTTTTTTCCCATCCCAAACTGCCAGGGCCTGGCTTTCATCCAATCTTTACAAAAAGGCTACTGTGTGCAGGGATGGTTTTCATTCTTTTTCCGATCATGAAGGCAGTAGTGTGGAATTCTTATTTTAAGATCTGTCCTTCTTAGGAAGACAAAAAAAATCTTGAATTAATAATTTCTAAAGTCACATTGTCCTGTAGGTAGGGCTGACACATTTTAGAAGGGACAGTGTATTACATAGTCATTTCTTGAGTGTTACCATAGGTGGTGATTTCTCATCCTGCATGTTCTTCCTTGTTTGGTTTCTAAACAGTTAAGTTCATGCAAGTGATTACCTCTTGGAATCTTTATATCAAATTTCAGGTTTTGATATCTAATTGACTCTTATTAACTGCTTTTGAAGTTGCTATTTTTAAAAATCTGAACTTTTAATATTCTGGCCCTTAACCTTATAAAACTATCTATAACTGATTTACCCCCTGATTTGTCATCACAGGAGAATATCTGGCTTCGCTTTGAAAGGTCTCAACTGCTACCCTGTACCTTAAGTCCCTATAGGATGCCAGAGCTCTGGAGTTAACATAAGAAATTACTCTTATTAAAATAATGCACTTCCAGACCTCATTCACAGTGGGGCTTTTATAATGGAGGCTTCACAGTACAAATCCTTTTCAGAAACAAGAAAAACATGTATTTTACACAGACTTTACTGTAACTCCAGTATTCAGACCCTGAATGATGTAGATTATCCACTTGGCCTGTGAACAGGTCTTCTATTTTGTATTCCTTTTATTTCTATGTGTTTACTATTCCTATGGAAACCAGCATTATGGTATTATGCCCTGCTTAAACTTACTTTCTAGCTGCTATTTCTCAGAATGGTATAAGAACACTGTGGCAACATTGGGGGGAAAAAAGGGATGGAAAGAGAAGAGCACGGAATACATGAAATTGCTTAGAAGTGTAACAAAAAACTCTCCTAACTTGCTAAAAATCAGGTCAATTATGATAAACAGTTGCCAGGACGCGGCCCTGTCCTTAAAGTTGTAATGTCGAGAATAGTCATCCATTCCTATTGAATTCTGGGGCTAAATAATATGTGTCCGTATGTGAGGGAAAAAGACAGAAGAGATGTAAAGGCAGTACCGACTGATGCCCCAGCTAGCACCATCACTCCTTCAAGTTGCCTAGTGAGACCTTCAACAACCAACCTGACACAGTTTAACATCTTGTGCCAGCCTTTCAAGCAGCACAGCATCCTCAGACTCCTGAGGTTCCAATATGGGATGAGATACTATATTGGGACCTCACTAATATCAAGAGAAGATTTGGGCATGGGGATCCTCAAGCTAAATTAAAGTAAGGAAATGTTTTACTTCCTTATTTTTTTTCAGGAAACTTCCTGCTCTTTATTCTTTGGAAAGAACAAATTTAGTGGTTTTACAGTGTACACCGCATTCAGTCCAGTGGCATATAAATACATGCTCAGGATTGACACAATACAGAGAATTTTCAACAACACTATCCAGATTTCAAATGGTTTTACTGGAGCATTCACAACAATGCAGAGATAAGGGACCTTGCCTTTATCTACCAGGCACTCCTTTACTCCTTACACACTGCTTTAGAGTATTATAGTTGTGAGTACAACTAACAGCATATTTTAATTCTGAGAATACAATATAATCTTCCTATGCCACATCATCTTTGCTCAGACTTTTCCAGGAAGTTTAGATTGATACAGACATCTGGTATTTCAGACCAAACAAAGATTTGGCAAGCTGAAGAAAACTCTGTCTTTTAACAAAAGTTTTTACCTAATTTTAAATCAAGACAATGTTATCAACCATAGCTCTCTCAGCATTTGAAAAAGGACAGAGTAACACAGTTCCTTCAGGAAAAAAAAACTGGAAAGGGGGAAAAATTTATGGAGCAGCACTATTTTTAAAGAAGATGTCCTAGTAAACAAGTGTGATTTGAAACATACCAAGACCTGCATCAGATCTTAGATCATGAGATATTATTTCTGTTATGAACAATATTTGACATCTAGTGAAAGGACTGAAATTCAATTTTGCAGGAAAATAGAACACAAATATAAGAAGGAACTATTATTAACTAGGCCTCCAGAGCAATATGAACATTTTGGAATGATGATCTAATTAATCTACACAGATACCACCTTCTGAAGAGCATATCGACCATAAAAGTTGCTAGGACATGGAGTAAATAATTTGATGAATATTTACAGAAAACTCCCATATAGGGAACACTTAGGAGGTTAGTAAGGATCTCAGGTGATTAATAAACTAAGGAGATATTGCAGCTGCTTGGTATTTCAACCACACCGCCACAGGTGTTCCTGTATTGGCAGAGGACACGAGCAGCTCTGTGCATATCACAGCAAATGGTGCAGACACCACTGCTTCACTACTGTGAATACTGTGTGGAAATGGGTATCTGCCATGGAGATTCACAGACATACAAGAAACACTCCTCACACTGTGCTCTCTTGTCTTTTATATGAGCACTCAGCTGGTAGGATTAATTCAATGTGTTTACAATTGGTTGCACATATAGAAACTCAGAACCTGGTATTTCTATCAGAATATGTCTAGCAAAATTTAAATGTGTCATTAAAGGATGATAATTTTGCCAATTTTCTGGTAATTTTTCAGGATTCTGGAATTCTGTGGGAAAGGAAAAGTCCAAGGTTTTTATGAGATGAAAACATTGTGTGCAACTTTTTCCATTGATTTTTAAATTTTATTTCAGTTCCATTTTATAAAACAAAATGAAAAAATCAAAGCAACATGGAAATGAAATGTATCTATTTTCCATAATTCTGTGTTTCTAACTATGTGAAGTAATAATCTGAGTCTTTTCTGGCAATGTACTGCTTTGAGTCAATATTAAAAAAAATTCTGGACTCTTGAAATCCTTTTAAAAAATGAAATATCTTTGTACACGTCAATCAAATTATGCATTTATATTGTATCTACCATATTTTGATTTAACAAATTGAAATTTAGGTTCTCCATCTTTGAGGAATATAGGAAGAAAGGTGCTTTCTTTCTATCTCCTAGCCAGGAACTGGCAGGTTTACCTTTAAGCCTGTGTGTTAGCTATTCAACTGTGAATCAATTCACCCTTGGTTCCTTGGAGGGGGGAACAAAAGATCGTCTGTGCCCATTCAGAACTATGCAGTACCCACTGAGAATCTCTCCTGGAACTGCTCGTAACTCGGTGAGTGGGAAAGCTCCCCTTTGCCACCCATGTAAAGATGAGAAAGCTGCAAGAAGGGAACAGAAAAAGCAACAGCAGCCATATCATCAACAGGATTTTTGTGACAGGCACAGAGAGGATGTGAGCAATACTTCAGCCACTAGCACAGAATGACAACCCTGTGCCTCATGATTTGCTATGTCTTTTGTGCTCCCCAGTCAGTTCACCCACACAGAATTTGAATACTTGGGCCAAACATGTGAGTATTCAAATTCTGTGCACCTGCCTGAGGCCTCACTCAGCATGCACTGGAGCCAGCAGTCTGCAAAGGCACCCCAGACCAGCCTTCATGAGGTCAGTGGGCACTGCAGACCTTGGTTTGGCCAGCACAGAAGTCCCTATCATTCAGAGAAAATACCTTTTAAAAATGTGAACCCACTTGCTTTGTCACAGTTGTGACATGAATTGAAATTGCTACAAGCCAAGTACATTCTGAGCTGGAATTTCAGCACCTCACTTATCTCAAGCAAAATGTAATACTGGCAGCTAAAAAACAAACATCTGCCAATTCAAATAGACGGTAGAAATAATGTTCTAAAACACAAACACCTTCTGACAGTTTAGGGAGTCTGGGCAGAGCTGGTAGCAGTGAGTACAGTTGGGCTGCCCAAGGTCTACCATTATAAGACGCTGTTTTAAGTAATTTATAAAACTTTGCCAAACTTTAACTGTTTGGGCTGAACTTTCCCAGACAAGGTATCTGTCTCAGGCTGACTTATTTTGGAAAGTTTCATTAAAATGGTTCAATCATTTCAAAATTATTTAGAGAAAAGTGCAATATTATGTTTCTGCTAAAACATAAATAAACCGTACAATTGCATTGCTGAGAAGTTGTAAGATACTTATGGTTTGGAAATGGAACTTCAGAACAGCCTTAGCATCCAGGACATGCCTTTTGTTGGTTCTGAAAAAATCCAGATGCAATTTTCCACGACATAAACTTCTTAAAAGTTTTAGTTTGTTTTGTGCTCTGCAGATGCTAGCTCAAAACTAGTAGCTGAACTCCTGTGAGATCTCATGTTCACAGAGAATCCCACCTTCATCCCCTCCTCCAGCACAGCTGGCAGACTGCATGGGGAGGCAATTTCACCTATAACTAGAGCTCTGGTTAATTCAGGGTGCAGAGATCAAAGCTGACATTTTACAGTAAGCCTCAAGGTGGGCAGCCACTAAGTTTCTATCCCACTGAGAGGTCTGCACCAGCCTTGCTGGTCTCAGATGAAAAAGCATACAGGGTTGCTTCATAATCCTTTGAGTCAGGTCCACTCTCAGCAGATCCCTATGGAAGAAAGACTACAGAGACATATGCAAATGAAGTCAGTTACTTTCCTTATACACCGTGTTAGTCACACAGATATCAGTGCTAAGGAATAGGGGTGGATTAGCACAATGATGTGCCCAGGCCACTAGACCCTGCATCTCCGTAGGTTATACCAACACAGGTCCAGAAAGATGTTAATGCTAAAGCAGCTACGTGGTTTCCCAGTCAGAGGTTGCTTGTGTGTGTCCAGCTTGAAGCATGAGCAGAGGACTTCAAGAGTACTTTCATACAGCCATATATGTATCTTCTCTCCACACCCTGTACTGTGGGTGGGTGTGGAAGTGACTTGAGCACAGCTCCATAAGGATGTTTGGTGGCCTAGAAGTTGAAAGAGTCTTTAGTCAATACCTTTGAAAGAGAAGTAGTTCAGATTAATTGTACCATGCACTGAAGGAGACATTTTAAGTTGTTTCCATGGCAGCTTTGAAGAAAATAGTCTTTCCTTATTTAATGTTGATTGAGTATTTTGTTCTTTCTTAAATGGTGTTTTTCTGACTTGTGATACTCTTCTTTTACTGAAGCATCAATGCAATTCTGAGCCTTTTCAGTACACAAAAATGCTTCAATTCAGCCACTATTTATTATGTGTGGATCAGATCTACCCAGATTAGGTTCTGTGATTTACTCTACTGGTACCAAATTAAACATTTCTCTGAGTTTCCTGCCAGTTTCAAAATGAATGACTATAAAATTGTACTTCAGTTTTATTTTGAAAAAGATAGGTGACACCATTGAAATACTGTCTTGCACAGTATGTGCGAAAGGTTTTGGTTCTGTGGCATCTTCTCTCTGTAGATCATAAAGAACCTAAGATCATCTTGTTCTCTTTCTAAATAGCCTGTAAGACAGACAAATTTGATCTCTATTTCTTTCTTACAAGAATAATCATAATCATAATAAATCATAATTTTCATGGACTCCTTTGAAGTATCATGCAAAGGCAATATGAGGTCTTACCTCTTGGTTACCACTGCTGTCACCACACTACCATTCACCTAAAAAATGTAAATCTAGTGATTTACAAGACAGGAGAAATGTGGATTTATTTTGTACATCATAGCTCTGCTGTAATGGTAGTTATCTACTAAAAGTGTGAGATTACTTTGATATAGCACGGCACAACGTGACAGGTAGTAATTTATGTCAAATGTCATTTGATCTAAGAGGTCAGAATTAAAATCTTGTTTTTGCAATGTGTTTCTCTGTTTAAGTAATACCTGCTAGACAAGACAGGCTGGACCTGTAAATGCATGACTGGTCTGGTCTGGTACAAAACCAGAAATAAATAGGTATCGGGGACTGCTAGTAGTCGCATGATCCGGATGTGCTTGAAGGTGTTGTTTGGAGACATCACTTGCTTCACCATTCATTGACATAACTAAATCACATCCTGATGAGCCTCATTTACCCAAGTCCATATAATTACAGACTTTTTTTTTGTACTAATTGCTGCTTTGAAGCTGTCATTCTCAGGGAAAAGAATCAGAAGAAGGAAAAAGGGGAAAAAAAGTTCAGCTAACTGGCTCACAACTAAATGGTGAGCTAGGCATAAACAGACAGAGACATCTCTGAGCTAGTTTTCTCTAGTGAGCTGAAGGGCCAGAGATGTGTATAAGGAATGGAAAGTATTTGTAGGCCACTCCAAAGAAAACCAATACAGGAGAGAAGACCCTCAGCCTCTTCCTTAGATGAACCCTCTGCCAAATCCCACATTGATGTAAGCAGACTGGGGAAATGTGGATGCATTGTGCTGCTTAAAGAAGAGAAAAACTTTAGAGGACTTGGCTATAATACAGTCTCTGTACTGCAAATAGCTGAGGAGAACAGGGTACATGCAGGATTCACATGAGCTGCTGGGATCAACAGCTACTGGGAAGCCTTTGCCAACATCTTAGAAAAGAAACCCGATCATGGTGCAGAGGCACCACTTACTCTGTACTGCTTTGTGTTGTGCAGCTGGAGCCCAAGCCAAGTCTTTGAAAACAGAACTACAACCTTTGTAAAAATTCAACATCAGCATTACAGAGAAAAGACCAAAGTATGTGTTTTGCAGGGTTTCTGTAGATCAGGACCTTATCATCTGAAAAGCAGCTTATCCCTGGAGGAGAAGACACCACATTGGGTTTTCAGCCTAACCATCCCCTCCAGTACACTGTCTTTTGAGAGAATGTATACAATGACTATTCTCTCCAAGGGGATCACAAGGTTTAACACCTGCTTAAGTCTACCCAGACATGACTACCAACACAGCCAAACTCTGCTGCTTCTGCTCCAAGCTATGTACCAAATACTCAGGGCATTCTTTCAAAACATGAACTGACATTTTCCTGGATGTAGAAGGAAAGTAATTGTAGCTTTAAAAACATTTTTTTTCCTAATCATGTGAAGTCAGACACACAAAGTGTCGTATTGGGAACCCACAGTGAAAACACAGCAAGGACAAGCTTTTGCCTTAGGTGCAGTATGTGTAGGATCCCAGGGCTGCTCATTCTGCTCTCACCATTGCTATGAACATTTTGAGATCTTCAGTTTTCAACAGACATTAAAAGGTACTTTTATCATGCCTAATTTTGAAAAAAAACCTGATGTATGTGCTCATTTGAAGCAGTTGCTTTAGCCTACCCCCAGTCATCAAAGTGCTTAAGCTCAATATCTTCATGTTAAACATAGACTTCAGTGCATTTGTAGAACAAAAGCTTTATAACTTAAGCACGGTACAAAGCTTAAAAACCTGTCTGATATGCAAATAGTTATATCAAAGAAAACTGCAATGAGTGCACAGGATAAGCACCAACCGAAAACTGAGATTTTATAGATATTTTTTAAAAAGAAAGAAGTGAAGTAGCTTCTTAAAAGTCAGGCACAGTAAAGTCAAGAGAGAGCCGTAAAATATCAAGTTCCTAGTAGCTGACTCTTTTATTTTCCATTGCTATGTTGGCCGCAAAAATAGTAAAAGAAAATAAAAAGAAAGTAGAAATACACTGGTGTATTTCTTCTGAGCAACAAGAAATGTGTTGCATCCCACAGATTCACCAGACTGACAAACCAAAGGAACCAACACTAAACAGAAAGAGCATGCAGACTTGTGCTAAAGAGTTTCATAAGAGACTGAACAGCTGAATTATTTTTCAAAAATTTTATAAGTCCTGCCCTTACAAGAACATTTTATTTTACAGAAAGAAAACAAAAGCAACTTCTAATAAACAAAAGTAACTCCTAATAAAACTGTTGTCCATATGGGAAACCAGCTCACATTCAACAAAATGCTAAATGTAGTCTTAAATAAGGAACTCAAGTAAAATGTACTTTTATACTTCATATACCTCTTTTAATGCTGATATCAGAATGTTAATCCATAATAGTGAGAAGAAAGAGAGAAGGAAAAACAGAATGTTTGGAGAGAATAAAGAAAGCAAACAGAAAGAAGACTAGGGGGAAAGTTGCTGACGACCACTCAATATTTTAAAATGTCCTACCTTTAATACATATGATTTCTGAGTCCAAGTGTAATTAAACTACTTCATGTTGTTTTCCCCTTCTTTCAGAAATGAAATAAGAAAAAAGAAAAAAAAAGACCAATTAGGTTTGTGGAGCTTGTAAATCACTTGAGAGTCCAAGCAGAATTATTCAAAAAATCTCAAGACAAATGTTCCTGACTGAAAACTGTTCATTAAATTTTCAGAAAATTAAGCAATCCACTCTCTTCTCATTTTGTCTACATTCAGCATATCCCCACATTTTCTTATCTGCTTCACTAAACTTTTGCAAATCAGCCACATTGCCTGACAAAAAATTGTCAAGATAGACTTAGTAAATTTTGTGTTTATTTTTGGGTTTCTGCAATATTTTTTATGCATTTTTAAAATTTATTTTTAGAAACAGATCAATTAAAATTATTTGAATCTGAGAAATACACCTTCCATTACTCACTGGTAGCTTTCAACAGTCATATTTCATTCCCTCCCCCCCCCGCAGATATCAGCCAATGATTAGGTATATTTTCTCTGATCTGTACATAGCAAATTTTCTAATCACCATTACTAAACAGGATTTAACTTTTGTCCTAGATTTGTATTTTTGGTGCAGTGGAGTCTAAATTTGAAAGTGAAGTCCAACAGGAATCCAGGCATGTGAAACATTAAAATTACAGCTTCTTCTTGCAAAAGAGATTACTTATTTCAGGTTTTCACTGTTCGTAGCAGCAGTTAAAAGAATCCATGATAGAAAATAGATGAATAAGATTTTTTTTTACTGATCCTTTCTGGTTTATTTATAAGGTAAAGACCTTAGAAAATGAATGAAGCCATTGTCAAGCTGCCCATATATTTCTGGGTTGGAGTTTTTTAATTTGATTTCGGGGGGCTGTTAGTAAAGGCTGGGGAAAGAAGCAGTGTTCAGGATGAAAACACACAGCTTTCAAAACCAGGAAAACAATCTGCTCATATATAAACACAGTGGATCCTTTCCGCAAGAATAAAGGTACAATAAAAGAAACAAAACAAAGAAATTGTTATTTGGCTATGAGAATGCCACCCACTAAGTCAACCAAACAGCTCTCCCCAGCACAGATCTGCCCCCCAACAATCTGGCCCTGTGTTAAAAGGATAACCTTAGTAAAAAAAATCTAAACTCTATCCTCCACGGTGCATGAACATACACAAACCAGCTATTTACAGATGTTCGAGGAAGTCGGTGACAATGTCCTGAAAAGGTATGTTATAAGTCTCGCCAGGTGGAATTTCTAAAGAACTACTTGGATGAATTCTTGAGAGCAGTCAGAGCTCGACTGCACCACCCAAGTGGCATCTGTGGTCACAAATCTGCTACATAATGCTGGTCAGGAGCCCTCTGCTGCTAAAAAACCCACGCTTTCCTGGCATATTCATGTCCCTCCCAGGTAATTGTTCCCTGTCTAACATGCAGCCTGACTGGAGCAGTGCTGCCATAGAGACATCTTGCTCAATCACAAGTAGCTGTTTATAACATTGCCTAGTCATGGGTCTGGCACTGACCTTCATAAAACCCTGATTGTCTGCTCTGCTTTCCTCACTCTGGCAACTGTAAAGCAGTTGATGCAGAAGACATCATTGTCTGCATCAACCGTGCAGAAGTCACTATAGTCTGCTCTGTGTCTTCAGTATCTCTCTGTCAGAGGTAGCTGTAAAGGATAACTTCTGGTCACATCAGTCTCACCTAGAAACATAGTTTCCAGAGGGCTAAAAGGAGGAGGGGAAAGTATCTTTGCATATAGCAGGGAACAAATATCAGTTTTACAGGGACTTACACATTTCTGTCCAATTAAAAACCTGCCCAAGTGCTTGAATCTTCAGTGCATATTGTATATTAAAAAATAGATGGCATTGAGAACAGGTATGGTTTTTTGTCTGCTTTCCCCCTCCAAATCCTGGAGGGTCTTCCACATTGGGCTTTATTGTGACATGCAATGGTAAAAATTAGGTAGAAGCAAGCCAGCCAAGCCCTGGCAATATTGACTATTGATCCAGCTGTATAGAGTCAGATTACTTGGAAAACAACCCTTCAATTTTTCACTCCAGTGACGCTGCAGGGCAGTTGCTTTTAGGATCATTACCCTTGTCCGTAAAATAGAGGAATGTGAGAATGTGTTTGAGTAAATTCTGAACCCATTTGAACTTTGTGGGTTTGAAACTTAGTCCTAGAGTCAATTCATTGCCTTCCATGAACGCATCACCTCCACAGCTAACCAGGGCATTCACACCAGGACTGTGGTTTAACTGATCCATAAATCATCCATAAATCACCATAATGCTGTAATGAGTGTATTGAGAAATACACACATTGCCTACACCTTATCGCATATGAGAATTACTTTAAGAGAGGAAAATCCAGAAGGCACATGTGTCCTTATTATACTAACTGGCAAAGAAATGAATGTCACTGATGCACTAGCAAGGGATGCCAGAACCCTGTCTTTAGACAGGCAGCTCTGCTGCAAATATTTATACAGGGATTGCATACCAGGAGCTTTAAGCTTAGGGGCAAAAACTGAACAGAAAACAGCCATAGGCCAACTAGTATCTAACTTGTCCACACTCACGTGTTTTCCTTTCATTTTTGTGTCCCACAATATTCTAAACAAAGAAGGCAAGTCTCATATAAGGAGAAGGTAAAAGGTAAGAGTGGTCTTAATCCATGAAAACTCCAAGGCCCAAGAGTGTGGGCAGGCCAGACATGCAGTAATGACAAGAATCATGGGCAAGAAAAGTTGTGGGGACATTGCAAAGTTAGATGAGGAAGATTTTCTCCGAACATTTTTTCTACCTATTTTTTTTGTATCTAATTTTTGTTACCCTCTGTAATGAAACAGTCCTTTCCCCTTGCTCTTTAAAGAGAATAATGAGATGTGACATTTTTTGAGGATTAGTGCCATCTCTGACAACTCAGACTTCCATATCACAACAAACCAGATCACCCAAGTCTGGCTTTCACTGGACATTTGATTTTAGGAGATTTTTTTATTTTTTTGTGAGGGCATCAGTGTGGAAGGGAAACTCTTGAAACAGATACATTGAAATACAAAAATATTACAAAATACATTAAAATAAAAAAAATAAATGGATAGAATTGAGGGGGCATAGCAGTGCATTGTAAAAGGAACCAACAGACAATAAGGCAGGTATCTCTTTTATACACAAGTATAGGAAGAATACTCAATGGAAATGAAACGAACAAGATCTTGGTCTCAGTAGACACCAGGGCACAATTCTGTAACAAAAATAAAAGACTAAAGAAAGAAAATGAAAAAAAGAAAGGCATAAGGGAGAAAAGAAAAGATGCCTGAAGAAAGCAAGCTTCAGGAATGGAGAAAGTCAGTCTCAGACAGGAAAGCAGTCCTTAAAATGAAACAGGAAAATTGTCCTTCCCAGTCTCAGGTATACTGAGCACATGGAACATCCTCAGAGGAAGGGAAGAGTGGCTCTCAAAATACTAACTCTGGCTTGAGAAGTTGTTGTTTTACACTAGTGACTGCTGGAAGGTAGAAGGTATGTCAGACAATGATCCCTCTGTGTTCACCCTATCTGTTATATTCCTTCCCTAAACATTTGCTATAACCACTCTCGGAGACAGATTACCAGACAATGTAGACCTTCAGTCTGACCCTGCACTGCACCTCTTAGCTTTTAAGACCATAAAGCAATGCATGAAATAAACCCAAGCAGCAAGGATTTAAACACAAGTGGCCATAGTTTCTAGCTATTTGGATCTATTAAGAAGTGTGTGATCAAAAGCCAAATCCCTGCTGAGGAACCAAAAATTGATGAGATCAGTCCAGACACAGGGCTCTGATTCAGATTGGCTTTCACACTACAAGTTGTAAAGTAATTTATCACTGAAGAAACCCACATATTTGTATCATATTAACAGAAATTTCCCATGAATAGCACAAAGGAATTTTATTTTGTAACTTTCCTTCAAACATAAGAAGTCCCAGAGTACTCTCCTGTCCCCCATAAAATGAAGAACAAAGATTAATTTTCAATTTACACAGTAATCTTTACAGTCAGGCGTAACAAATAAGGTAACAGACTTTCCAGATGTCCAGAGGTCGAAGGCACCATTTTCAGGACTAGGCTGCCCTCTCTTGTACAACCGGGAATCTACACCGGGACAGTGTTTCAGAATGAAAAATACATGAGAGGCTGTTGTGCCCCATACAGGAGGAGGAGAGGTATTCTCATCCTGGACTAATCAAATGAGACTATAGTGTTATTCGTAAAGCTGACCCTGTTAGTATTTAATACATACGTTTTCAGAAAATATTTAATTTCAGGCATTTCACCTCTACAGGGTCAGTAGACAGCACACAGTTTCCACCTATCAAAGCCTACATATCTTAAATAGAGAGGCTTACAATATACCCCAAAAAGTCCTTTCTGTTTCCATTTTAGAGGGAGACTGGTAGATCTAAACTTCAACTGCTTCAGCTGCCCTTCCCTCAGCCTTGCTCCAGTCCCTCCATAAAACTTCATAGTCAGCTATGACTCCTATTAGAAATCTGCTGAATCCTAAGCCCTTTTCTGCTGTGCAAAGTAACAGGACACTTCATAAATTGAGGGATTTTACCCCTTCTTCTGCAACACTTTGTTTTTACTTGCTGTACAATAACAAAAAACCCACAATGCAACAGTAAATATGTCTGGGTCATTACTTCATTTTCTGGAATAATTCAGAATGTTAGAGTAATTTTTTTTTTCTTTAGGTCAGATGAGATGTTAATTTCTATAGTGATTTCCTAGACCTTTTCTCTCTATTTTTTTAAATTTTGCCATAAAGTTAAAATTCTTCCCACCCGGTTGAAGATACTGGCTAAACAGGGTATACAAAGAATTTGCTTTTACTGGTGAATAATTTCTCTAGCTGTCAACTAGCTTTATGTTGGAAAGGGTAAACTTTTAGGGATCGTATCTAACAGCTTTTACTCTGTGTAAGCATATGATGTATTATGACCACTATGTCTTATACCTTCTTCTCTGTTAACTCATTTTCTATAGTCTCCTGGCTATTGACCCAAGGTGCTCCTATTATCCTTAATTTCATCCTAAAAGATGGTAGATTGACTGAAGGGGATTTGAAGTATTGTCAAAAGTTAACATGGCAGCTCCCTAGGTGAGAAGCAGCCAGAACAAGCCAATAAATCTCATATTCCAAAGACAGGCTTTGTGCTACTGAGTGAAGACCAGAAATACAAGATGTATAAAAGAATCCACTAGCACAAATCCTATGAATAATTCAGACAAGAATGGGAGGTCCTGTTTGGTTGAGGACTTTTTGCTGTGATGCTCGGCACAGCTGAGTGAGGCACAGTGGCAGAAGGTATAATACATGAGTCACAGGTATGTAGAGTAGCAGAGCTACAGCACAGGCAGTGAACCGAACCTTGACTTCACACCCCGAAAGTCCTGGCCAGCTTGGAGGTGGAAACTTGGTGGTAATAGGCCTTTAGTGGACTACCTCCCACCTTGAACCATGGGAGCCAGAAAGGAATCACAGTTCCCTCCCTGGTCTTCTAAGGCAAGAGAATGCAGTCTAAATCTAGACCTACTTTGGGAAAATATGAATAAACCCAGCAAAAACTGCTGTGACTTGAGCCTTCTCACTGGGAAAACAGTTCCCCACACACACTGCCCTTCATTCTCCCCAACAACAGTGTCAATTAATGTTCTGTATGGCTAAGCATTTGCTTTAACCACACTGCTTGTAATTAGCAGTGTCTATTAATACTAGGCATCTGAGATCTGCAGGGTTTGAGTAAAAAGTGCCAGGGCTCAAGTGTTTATGAGAGTTCATATACAGCAGGAAATTTCTTGTTTTTCTTGAACAGCTGCCCTGTCTGCACTTGCCAAAAACTTCATGGTGAATAGTCATTACCCAATTTAATAGAGATGAGGGCTAAAATTTCTGCTACCTGGTTTTACACATAGGCTGTGGTTAGATGGGAAAACAGAGAGAAGTCTCATTGCTTACATGCTGGTGTGTAATTTAAGCAAGAATTTTGAATAAGTCACTCTGTGTCTGCCACCTTAAAGTAGGCCTTTCAATTTTTTGCAATGCTATGGATTAGTGATAGATGGGAACAAATCCTGCAGATCCTACCATCATCAATTTTTATGGCAATTCAAATGCTATGCTTAAAATTAATTTTGCCTTTCATGTATATATTTAATTTTGATTACCAGTATGGATTTTTGTTCTGATAGTTTCATTTTGCAACACAAATCATTAAAACAGAGGACCTTTGTCTCCTCCCTTTGTTTGAGTTGTATATTTTAGAAATGTCTTCCATACCTTCTTATTCTCTGCATTTATGATAATTCTGAAGTGTTGGGTTTTATTCAAGATGAGAATGAATTGGTTTTAATTTGCCAAGAACAAAATAACTCCATCACTACCCTGTTTACTCCTGCTCTACTCACAGGACCACAGACACCTTATGAAGACAGACATTAACACTGGACTAACAATCTGGTATATCATTATGCTATTTGTTCTCTCATAGTTTCAAGTCTGTATTTTGTGTTTGCTAACAAATCTGCTTAGGGATTAGGCAAGTTAACAGTGCTCAATGTACAAGAATTGGGACAATTTGCTATATAGGAAAAAGTCCCTTAGGAAAGAATGGCAGAAACTGAAAGTTTCCTGAAGAGTAAAACAGTCTATCTCCAACTTCATTTGATAAAATACCCTATCTACATGGTATAGATAAAGCCTATATTGAAAAAGGATTTGCTGTTGTCTTTGTTTTGTTTAATTTCTCTTTAGCTTACATCTGGGTATTTGGGATAAGTCTGTTTAGATTATTTTAAAGTCTATCATTCTTCATACGCAAAAATCCAGGGACAGTTTTATTTCCCCCCAAGCTTCAACAATATTCATGTTAAGTGTTTTTCAGTGTGGCCATAGATATTGAAAGATTTTTGTTTCTAACAACCTGGAGGGAATGAAAGGCACACATTTGCTAGAGCACTGAGGATGTGTAGTTCTCTCATTAATTACTATAAGCTATACTTATGCCACTCTTGCAGCAGCAGCATAGAAATTTTGGTTTCTTCTGTTTAAAAGAGCACCAAGCAAACAATGACAGAGACAGAAATCCATTTCAAGTTGGTATTGTTGAATTCTAGAGCAATTGTTGCAAAGCCAGAAAACATGAAAAGTGATTTAAACTGCAGTTTCTTCTGTGGAAGAGCTCAACATTACAGCAAGGTTATTTTTTCCACTTACAGAACATGAAAAAACAAAACAAAAATAAAAAAGAAAGAAAGAAAGAAAGAAAGAAAGAAAGAAAGAAAGAAAGAAAGAAAGAAAGAAAGAAAGAAAGAAAGAAAGAAAGAAAGAAAGAAAGAAAGAAAGAAAGAAAGAAAGAAAGAAAGAAAGAAAGAAAGAAAGAAAGAAAGAAAGAAAGAAAGAAAGAAAGAAAGAAAGAAAGAAAGAAAGAAAGAAAGAAAGAAAGAAAGACATTTGCTTGATGCATTGTCAAAATAAGAATTTCAGACACCACAACATGTTGATGCAAATTTATATTGTGTGCTCACTACTTAGAAGGGAAAACTAACCATATTTTCCTATGTCTATGAAGTAAAAAATAGGGCATAACACTACTTTTTATTGTCTGCAAAAAGAAAAAAAAACCAAAATAGTATGAGATGTTTGTCTAGATGATTGTCTAGGAAGAAATTACTGAGGCACAGGTTGCTTGTATTCATTTGCAGCTCAGAGGTACAAATGGATGTCTTCTTCCCTGCCCAAACAGGCATCAATTATCTCCTTAAGGCCAGATCAGAGATTTGATGGCCATGAAGGCAAATGATCACTGGTGCATCTGCTCCTGAATTATATGAGAAAAACTGCTAACTATCTACCGAAGACAGCAGGAGACAGAGGCGGAAGATAGATCAGCATCAAATTCGTGTTCATTATCCCTAGAAGGCCCCAGGGAACTCGGGGATCAGTGCCTAAGGGTAAGTGGGCTGAGGATTAGTTAAATAGATGGGAAAGGACAAGAGGATAATTCATGTAATTCTTCTGTACATGCTGGGAACAGTAAAAAAATAAAAACATGCTTTCAACCTCTGTTTCCCTCCTTTACACCTGTTTTTTCCTCCTACAGATTTTCTGGAGACCATATAGTGGTAGGTGAAGGAGAAGCTTAGCAAGCAAAAAAAAAATAAATCAAGGTCTATTGATAAACAAGGCAAACCCAAAAGCCAGGGATGGATGACTTGGCATAATGCACATATTTTTAATAGCTGCTGCAACAATCGCAAAAAAATGGTGGTGGATTTTTCCTGTGTTGCTATACTCAGATCAGGACCAATTCCTCTCTAGAAAACAGGTTTTAATCAGACTAATCTCTTGGAAATGAAGTAGGCAGGAGCTTATGGTTTATGCAGTCAGTTAAGAGATGCTAATGTGCCTTTTGTCAATGTAAACTATTTAAAGGTGCAAAAAAAAGGCAAGAAAACTCAGTCTAACTATAGACTGGATAGAGTATTCACCCATGAGTTTGCAGAGTGAAAATGGTTTATCCTTTGAGATTTTCCTCTTCTCTGAGCTTATACTAATTCTAAAAGGAAAGAATGTGATTACAGAGGCAAATATGCAGAAGTTTGTTAAGCTAGCAGAGGTAAAAAATAGAAACTGCAAGCAGACATAGAGTGAAATGTGAGAATGTATTGAAAAAACAATGGTTTAAGGTTAGAAACAATCTGAACTGATACAAAAGACACAGGCACCTTGCTGCAACAGCTATTCTCTCCAGCAATAGCAATAAATATTTTCCATCTTAATTTCTGCATGGCTTACAGGAATCTGGCAAATTGTGCTCTGGAAGACGCTATTACAATTAAAGATTGCTTAAATTTCTAGCAAAGACAGTATGGATAAAACTGCATTCTCCTCCCCGAAGGTGGATTTTGATGTACATTAGCAGGTGTTCTGAGAATCCTAAATTGTCATAACCATAATTCATCAAATAGACTGAAGGCTCAGGTATCAGAACAGTACTACAAGCACAACAGGAGAAAAACCCTTTACCTCTAAATTTCTGTGGCTCATGAGTCTTTTGTTCTTAAAGTTGCTTCATAAGTGGATGGAAGCCTTAAAAAAAAACTAAATCTAGTTGTCTGGATATGGATTAAGACCTGGAATGTGCAAACAGAGGGGTTTTTTTATCTCTTTGAACATTTGAAAAGCCAAATTCCCCCAGATGCCAATCTCTGGGCAGCTGAATACTTTTTCTACCTTGATCTTTTCTTTATGTCTGAGTAATGTATTTCCAAAATATTCTTTCATATATGTCAAGCAGAGGGGTAAAATGTTTGGACACATGCCTTATTTGAAAAAATAGAAGATATATCTTATTATATTATTATGTTTTACCAAACCCATGGGCCAGATAAAAAAGAAGGATGAAAACTGTGCTGTTTTGGACTGGCAATTCAGTGCCATGTATTAAAACAGAACATTGTACAGTGGGATTCAGTATGTTTTGCTGATATATGCAGACACTATTAATTTCTAACCCCAGCATTTTAAGTACTTATTTTGAAAATATGCTCTTTGATTA
>NW_008679966.1:0-4734 GCF_000695815.1 Acanthisitta chloris | reverse complement strand
ATATTAGAAATATAAAATAAATAGATACTAGTAGAATATATATTGTATATATAAAAATATATTATCTTTTTACTATATTATTTATCTACTTTGTATTTTTGGGTTTTTTGAGGGGGTTTTTGAGGGTCTTTTTTTGCTCCTGAATGATGGAGTAATAAAACAGTATCAACAATATTTTAAAACTCTAAAGTAAGTGCTCTTGAGTAAGTGTCAGAAATAAAGCACATTTTGGTGTGCAGTGGTGTAAAACTTACTGGCATGAATTCAGGCAGAACAACATCACATCAAACCACGAAGTGTGAATTGAGTGAGTTGCAAAATTTAATTTAACTGAGCAAAAAACATAGCATTTTTAACTTTTAGTTTAATAAAATGACAAAATATGAACATTGGAATTGAACTAGCTGCTTACAAAGATTGCATTCCACTCTCTTGTTTTACTTGATTTTTTCCAGACTTCATGAAATAAGAACGTATGGGCAAATTTCTTCAACCTCCAGTTAAATTTCACATGCTCACATGGTGGTGGTACTATCTTTTCCCCACACAGCCTAAATGCATCCTCTTGAAAGATATTTTTTGCCATCACAAGTTCAATCATCTCAGATTGCCTTCACATTAAGCACCCTTTGACATAAATAGTGAACTGCTGGACATAGAGGATTGCTCTAAGTACAAATGAATGTGAAAAAAGTTACTGTTAAGTTTAAAAAGATCGTACAGTATATTATGGCTTTAGTATGGTTTGATTTGAACACATTAGTCCATCTGTGCTCATGTATGCACATATGTCTGGTGCATCAACAACTTGGAATTGCTGACAGGCAATTCTACCACATGTCACCCTTTGAATCTAAGGAGAAGTATGTTAATGCAGCCCTTCCTCCCTTTGCCCCAGCAAGCCAGAGGGAAGCTGGATCTCACACCTCCATTGTGATTCTTGGATGTCCACCTCTTGGACAGCAGGCACATGAGATTCTCCAATACCACAGGGAGGTCTCTTCAAGCTACCACATTATGGAAGTGTTGCAGCTTGGCAGTATCACTGCTTCTGACCTGCAAGGCAAAAAGGTATATGCAGGTTATGTCTACCAGGCATAAACAGAAAATGTGCAGTGCAACTGAACTCAAACTGCACAGCTACCATGTGTCAGCAAAATAATATACATTAGTGCCAGTGACTTAGGCTTCCTTATTAAATCTGACAGTGTGAAGTGGTTATTGCTTGTTGAAAACTGTCCTTTCAAAAAGTCGTGCTTTTATGCAAGTTCAACATTCTTTCTGTATACCTGAAGCCAATCCCACTGCTTTTTCAAGGCTATTTTTGACAGTCAGCAACAACAGCACTATTGAGTAAAATACTGCAAGTCCCCAAGGAACAATATGGGTAGCCTTTTCTACCTTAAGGAATGAGAGAGCAAGAGAAAAAGTAAGCATCCAAAATATATGCTTAGATTAGGAGGGAAACTATAGACCTTCTATACAGTAAGTCACGAAAAGTAGGTATGGAGGGCTTCAGTTTCTCTGCAAATGATCTTAGCTGCAATCTAAATTATATGCCTAATATTAGCATGTGTACATATTCCCTATAGTTTTAAAAGTGAATATATTGTTTGGCGTCACTTTACTGGAAACTGGCAAACCACAGTGTAAATTTAAAATCTGCTGTTTCAAGGGACTTTTTTTCATAGAAGCATAAAAATTTCAGTGGCAAGTTTTGCTTTTTGTTTTTCTAATTCTTACAGACTTTACCAGGAAATACATGATCCAAAGCACAAAGGGCTTCTGAAATATTTTATAAAAACAATTTCTTGTAATTGTTTCATCACTTTGGTTACGCACGGGTACAGGTTTATATTCTGAAGATCTAGTGGGTCCAAGGCACTTTCAGCAGTCAGAGTATTAGGATGTTCTTCTCTTGAAGTACTCAGCTGAGATTCCACAGTTTATATCTTGAATATCACAGTTGAAAACTTTCTTGGTCTTTTCTTGCTTTCTTGGATTAAAACCGAAAAGAATAAAGATTCGAATGAGCATTTAATCCTACAGCAGGATTTATTACAGTGGCAGAAGGATTGCTTCAGGCAAACTTAAATACCAACATATGTAAACAATCGCTGCTGTGTTTAGCTGATGTACTGTCCTGGATTATAAAAATTTACTCTGGGATAAAATGTGCTTTTACCCTGAGGTCCATTGTATGTGGTAACATAGAACAGAGATGGAGAGACTGGAACTGGAAGGAACTGTGTGTCAGAGACATGAGACTCTCCAGTTTTACACTGATTTAGAAGCTATACATTCTGTCGCCTCCTGAGATGACGGTTGGCCTCCTTCTATCACCAAGAGTCCACTTTATAAAACTGGAAAGAAAAAAACAATTTCACATTTTCTCAGACACCATTAGTTATCAGCAGACCGAGGCAAACAAGATCTAACGAGGCAGATGAGAGAAGATGGCTTTGTACATCCTAATTCACGCTCCAGATGGGATAACCCAGTTCCTCACCTTGGAGTCCTTCATAGGCTATACAAAGTGGGCTTGCCTAAAGGGTCCCACTCCCAGCTCTGTGCAGTCTGTTGCAATCTGACTGTGAAGATCTTTATTCCAAATCTATTGTCTATAGATACAATCTGTAATTCTGCCTGGACAAATTTCCCTTTTTTGGAACACTGATTTGAAACAAGGAGAAGCTATCCTGTAAGGGAAGATGACAGGAGATTGTTAATGAAACTGTTCCACTTCACTCTTGGGAAACTAGTGTCAGAAGATCATATTGAAAACCAAAACAAATCAGAGACCCAGTCATCACATCTCATCTGTATTTTATCTGTGATCCCACTGTGCAAGGAACATTATTTCACAACCCAAACTGTAGAGGTTTATAGGATCTCTTTTGTCCAGAATAGCTCTCCAACACTGGGGACACACTCCTAACAGGGCAGAGATTGACTTCAAGCAATGCACAATCAGGGCAAGATGAGTGATGAAGTGGACTCTCCTTAAGGATACTTTGTTGTTCAAATATTAAAGAAATAAAGGAAGTAGATGTGCTTTGCCTCAGGAGCTGAAAAAATGTTTCTGGTGCACTAAAATTACTTTTTTTCATGCCAATAAAAGATTTTATGCTGGATCACTGCTCCTAATATAAACTAGAAGAGCAGAAAGAGAAAATCTGAATGTTCTAAGTTCTGAATTGGTATTTCTTCACTACATTTCTCAGTCAATATAGATATTAGATTATCTGCTCAGAGTTAAACTGAAAAGGTGAAGACGCAAGGAAACCTCTCAAATTTCTGGAATGGTTGCTTAATAACAAAGAACGCATTAAATCTAGGTGTCCTTATAGTGCCATTTCCACTCTTCCTACAGGCCGGTACTGATCTGATACTAGTAGATTTTCCTAACTGCAATCACTATGTCTCTGTTCAATCAGTTTCTAGATAGAGCAGGAAGAAAACACTTCCATGTTTTTCTTGATCTGACACAGATCTGACTACAGAAGTGGTATGTCCCCTCCTCTATGTTCAAACTGCATCCTGTGTACTGTGTTTGAAGAGGTAAGACTGAAACCACTACCCAGTCTAAGCAGATGTGAGTTGTAATAGGAAGAAGTTTAATTTCTTTCATGCCTGTGTTTAAAGTAATAAAGAGCAGAAATATGAAGTGTCTTGTGCATCTGCTACACTGGCCATTGCTGGAAAGTTGCCAGCTTCATGTCTTCAGGAATGGATGAGGCTTTGCTCCTACTGCCATGATGTACAGTGCAAGACTATATTTGACTCCAGTCCCTCCTGTCCCATGCATGTTCCCTGCATTACTCCTCCTATGTTACCCCAGTTGTCCTGGCCCCAACCCTTTTCAGAGCTGACTTAGAGAAATTATTCCTTACTGGATGTTCTGAATGTCTGAAATCAGGTCAACTTCACTTTTTCTCCCTCAGTATTTTGGGTACAAAACTAGTACTTAGCAATGAATGTGCAACACTGTATTGCATTTAAACGTTCAGAAATTTATGCAAAGGGGTTGATTCAAGTAGGCCACTTGTACTGGAGCCACAGAAAAATCTTTTTGTCTTATCTAAGGGGAAAAAAAAAGAGAGGAAGAGAAATAAAGGGAGACAGTCTATGAAAACATCAGCACAGATTGACATACTGTTTCTATAATTAGATATCTCTCACTTCTAATTATCTAAAGAGATCCATAGTAACAAAATATTGCCATTGCTTTTACTTAGTCCTAGAAGGTCTGAATGGCCTTTGGAGCCCAAGACGTACCTGAATATATCAGGCAAGTACAAAACAGAGAAATTAAAAGATCAGTGTTGCATAGCCCAGGAAAAGAGAACACTCCCTATCTCTCATTCTGACCGCAAGATGTAGCTCTCTCTTTCCATACTGACCCTTTCATTTGAGATTGCAGGCTGTCATGACTTCCCAAATAAAACAGGCAATATAAAGAGACAAAGAAAGCTTCGGGGGAGCCTGTGCTGGAAAAAAAACCACGACGGGGAGGGGAGGTGGCAGAGCCTGAGGTCAGCCCCAGTGCCCTGTCCCCAGCCCTGACGGGACACACGAGACGCGCTGGGCAGGGACCGCTCTGCGCCTAAGGACGGGCCGGGGGAGCCGGGGCTGGGCCGGCTCGGGGGCGCAGCATGGACCCTGAGCCCCGGCAGGCTCCTTCCCCTCCCACCTTCTCTCAAAACTTTTATTTTGTTCTGGGTAAGATGCAGC
>NW_008679965.1:0-16760 GCF_000695815.1 Acanthisitta chloris | reverse complement strand
AGAGTCAGATGAGATGTTAAGAAAAATATTTTCCCTATTAGGGTGGTTGGGCACTGGAATAGGTTGCCCAGGGAGGTGGTGGAGTCACCATCCCTGGAAGTGTTTAAGAGGTGTCTGGATCTGACACTGGAGGATATGGTTTGTGATTTAGGGGTTCCAGCAGTGACAGGTTAATAGTTGGATTTGATGATCTTCAAGGTCTCCTCCAACCTTGATCATTCTATGATTTTATCTGGCAGTTTGGCACCACTAGCAGCCTCTGTCCTTGAAAGGGGCATCTCATCTCCCTCTTGCCTGCCCCTCTCCTGCCTACCCTACAGCATTGCAGTTTCCCTTACAGCATCTCTTGTCTCAAGGTGCATAGAGACCTTGATCCTGAGTGCTGCTGTTCATTCATAAACTAATAAGGATGCCATAATTAATTGACTGAGAGATAAGCCACAGCTATAGTTGTACATCAAGCCTTCAGGATTCCCCTGACGCCACCCACGCTGTGCTGAAACTGTGGATTCCTTCATCTCCACTAAAACTTTAACACATATTAAGCCAAGAGAGTCTCTTGCCACCAGGGCAAGGCTTAGAAAATAGGAGTTACTGGGGCTGCCTGGATGTAGCATGGCCCTGGCAGTGCAGGGGCTGGAACACAGGACAGCTTGGAATACTCCTGCCTGGCATCTTAGCCTTAGCCCCTTGCTCCACCTTACAGACTTATTTCGTATTGCAGATGTGATTTCTTGCTAGCAGATTCCTCCTGGCATCACATCCCACCATCCTGAGTCCTCTCTAACGTCCCTTTTCTCCCCAGGTGGCAATGTATGGACATGCACCAGTCACTCCAGACCTCTCTGATGGGATAAACAATCTCCCACTGCAATATAACAAAGAGCTTATTCTCCTTCCCCAGCAAACCTGCACCACATCACCAACCCTCCAACAGTCCCTGCAGCCACCTGTGTGCCACCAGCACCACTGCTCGGTGTCCCCCACTGCCAGGCCAGTGTCTCAGTGCAGGACACTGGCACTTGGCTCACACCTCAGTCCTGCTCACCTCTGGCAGGACTCTGGCAGAGCAGCAGTGTTTCCAGCCGGGATGAAATTCTGGCTCTGGAACAATGAGGGTAAATCGAGGGTGGAAGAACTTGATTTCATCTGAGCAGACCCACAAGTTCAAGGGAATCTTTGGATTTTTGCATGTTGGGAGCTTTGGCAGGGCTTCCCTGAGTGAATCCAAGCCATGGAGCCAGAGATCCCACACAGAGCCACAGGACACTGGAGCTCCTCACAGCCTCCTGTGAGAAAGTTGTCTCAGCCTTGAGCATTTCCACAGCTTCAAGCTCACCAGCTCAGCCACAGGAGTTTTAAGCTACTTTATAACATTTTCTGTAGTGCTTATAGAAGTAAAAAATGGCACTTTTAATACTAAAAGGAGACTGCTTTTATTTCCTTTTGAGTTAGAAGAGGAGAGTGAAAGAAAATATGAGCTTGCTTTCTCTGAGAAAACAAACTGACCTTTGAGTGTTATGAAAGCCTTTATACAATAATTTGGGCAAAGAGAACTGGAATTCCTTCTGTGAAGCATTTTTTTTTCCTTAAAAAATGCCAGTTTGCTAAAACCAGAAGTTTTCAGAAAGGCTTGGCTGGTTTCAGTGAATCTGCCCATATGAGAGCTGGTTAGAAAAGTTTTGAAACTACTGAAATGATAAATTTGTCAGCATAACTCTTCAAACATGAAGTTCATCTACAGTTGGAGCTAAAAATAAAGAATTTTGAAAGTAGAAAAACTCAGTAATAATAATAACAAATAGAATTTAAATACAAATGAAGTAGGTTTGCTTTATTTAAACCCAAAATATTTAAACTGACTGAATCCAAAACACATTGTGATCATCAGTTCACAACAGCTTTGTCATTTGAATTTCTGGGGAGTGGAAAGTTCACCCCATACCAGGAGGAGCCTGGTAAACTGCCCTGGCAGGAAATCTTCAGGCAGGTGAAGGTTGGGGCAAGGATTGAGGGTTCATGCCAACCTTGTGCCATGGCATCACTTTCTTTACAGGTATCTCCTCTGAAATGGGCTCAAAAGAACAAACATTAAGCTAAAAAGGCACATGTTGGTCTTGCTAACCAGCACTGACTAACCTTAAAGGGCTTATATTACTGTTGTGCTGCTGCTTTTTACTCCCCCCCAAAAAAAACCCCAAAGTATTCTGGGCTGGGACTACTGTGAGGTGTATTTAGAGTGATATAAAGGTCCAGTCAAGATCCTGACCTCTGCTGAAGGTCCTATTGTGCAGGAAACATACTGGGAAAACTGGTGGGTGTGGAAAACCAAAGGAAATAATTAAAAATGGGTGTGTAAACTGGTTTTTTTCCTCCCTTGGTTTGTTGGGGTATTTTGTTCCTACTTTCCATACCAGAGAAAGCACAGAAAACGGGTGTGTAAACTGGTTTTTTTCCTCCCCTGGTTTGTTGGGGTATTTTGCTCCTACTTTCCACACCAGAGAAAGCACAGAAAATACATTACATTTGTTCTAATTTTGGGAAAAGTGAGGGTCAAAACAAAAAAAAAGGAAGACTTTCTCCTACAATAACACTCTTCAGAGCCTGTACTGACAAGGCCCTAATGCACTTCCTCTGTGGGTGAAGTGATGCTGCCTTTGGCTATAAGCCCTATGGCACACCAAAAGCACCGAACTACAGCTCATCACAGGTATCTTTTTTTTTGTGGCTTAGGGCCACAGAGGCAATAATAATGACTTATATTTGCACAGCATGTTTCATAATCCACTGGGGTTGCATCCAAGTGGGTTGTGTGCAGCTGTGCCATTCCCATCCAACTTCCTGAGCACCAAACTAATGTGTTGGTTTCTGGTTGTTACTGATGACACCAAATGGTCTTTCCTCCTCCTTGCTTGATAATGCATCCTGCTGCAAGCTCTCCTGAGAGCTGCTGCTGTTGGCTTTTATCCTTCCTGGCTGAAATAACATTATAATACCAGGCAGTGTATGATGACTGCAAACCTGCCCTTGCTCAGGTCTCCAGCTGGAGCAAGAGATGTATTTGTTTGAAAACCAGAAAGTCAAAATAATTGCTCTTGGTCGAACATCTCCAAACTGTTCTCCTTGGCATGAGATTCCTTCATCTGGAATTAATGTCTGCTCTTCAAAAAAACACCCATTGCTTATTTTTTCTTCTCCTTGCTGCTTAGCCTAATGTTTTCCAGAATAGCCAGGAATAAAGTGACCTTGTACATTTTTAAGTTCGCAGAGCTATGTGTGATTAACAATAGCCAAGAATCAAAAGCATTACCATTAAACACTTTCAATAAATGTAATGGAGAGAGAAAGAACTTTGAAGGCATTTCTACATCTGAAACAGGTAATTCAAGGGTCATAAAAAATTCATTGCCATAAAAAATATGTCCCTGGAGCTTTTGGATTAAATCCAGTCCAAGACCAAAGAGATGGCTCTAATAAACATTTAATTAATCAATCATTGGATCATGACATTCCTAATTTTCTTCTAGTAGGCATTTTACCTGGTAATTAGTTTATCTATGCACTGAGCTCACACTAAAGCTCAGTGTCCTCCTCCTTCTGGGAGATACCACTGGTGGAGGCTCATCAGTCACAGTCCCTGATAGAGCTGCACTGGCTCAGCCCAGAGGTTAGCCCAGAGAGACACCCAAACTCCCAGTGCTCAATCAACCACATCAGGCAGGTACCTGCACCTGCACCCAGGGCTCGAGGGGCAGCTGGGGATCCAGATCTCTCACAGCAGGCAAAGAGGGGTGTGTTCACCCACAGACACCTAGGGTGATGCTGTGGCTTCCCCCATCACCTGGGATTTCATCGGTGCTGAGGAGTCTCTCATCCCCCAGCTCTTGCTGACACTGTCCATACGAGTTATAGGGGTAGGATTCAACTGGACTCACCAGGCATGTTGGAGGCTTATCTCACCCTCCAGGAGCCACAAATCTCCCAAGGCAGCCAGTGGGGTGGTGGGAAGGATGAAACCTGGACCATGGACACCCCAGACTGAGGCATCATCTCCCCTCACCCTGGGAGATGAGCCTGACCTCAGCTCTGCAGAGCATCTTCTGCCTCCTGGGGTGTGCAGTCAGTCCGACATCCAGCCCCTGCTACAGCCCCACTTCAAATAACAATTGTATGAAATCATATTGTATTTAATTTGGGTTTTCTTTCTATGGAAACATGGTAAGAAAGTTTATTTCAACAACTTTACTGTGGGTATCCATTAGATAACTATCCTTGCCCAGCTTTCTGAACTCCTTTGCTGTTAGATGGAACTGATTTCTTTTGAGGAATACCTTTGACTATTTATTTGCAATATATATTTTGACAGTCAAACTAATATAAAAATGCTGTCATGAATCTAGCCCTGTCATGAATCTCAAAGCCTAGCAGCTTTGAGTCTGACCTGCTTTAGGCTTCAGAGGCTGGAAACCAGTGCTGGGCTTGCAGAGAGTGCTCAGCTGCAGCCCTGTAGCATGGAGTATCACACCTAGCTTTGCCTCTTGACTGTAATCCTGCCTGAACAGCTACTGTGTCCCTTCCTGTCTGCTTGCTTGTTTGGGCATTTTGTCTTGGCAGGTGTATGAGGTCTTCTACAGGGAAAAGCTCCATAACCTCTACTATTCATCAAATAAATTAGGTAGAAACCTACACAGGAAACATTTAGTTAGGATCTTGAGCTGCATCTTGCCAAAGGGTCAGAGTTAACACCTCCAGGAGTGAAAGACTGTGTTTGTCTTCCTCAAAGGACAACAAAATATGAGGATGTCCCCACCATTGTAGTGCCTGTTCTATACCTCTGCAGCAAAGCCTTCATGCTCAGAGGTGGTTCACTCTCAGGCAGACACTGATTCCTGGAGGCTGAGACCTGCTGGAGTAATCCCAAACACACAACAGCACATACATCTGTTCTGACACAAGGGTGACAAACCCAATGCCTTCAGGGCTGAGTTGAGCAGTGTGTTGGAGAGAGGTCAATCTTGGCACTGTGGGATGGGATTGTGAACTCTGGGAGAAGCCAATATCAATCAATCTCAGCATTTTCAGCACCAGCCTCAGTTATGTGAAGGGCTGGAGTAATCCCAAACACACAACAGCACATACATCTGTTCTGACACAAGGGTGACAAACCCAATGCCTTCAGGGCTGAGTTGAGCAGTGTGTTGGAGAGAGGTCAATCTTGGCACTGTGGGATGGGATTGTGAACTCTGGGAGAAGCCAATATCAATCAATCTCAGCATTTTCAGCACCAGCCTCAGTTATGTGAAGGGCCATTCTCTCCCTACATCCCATTATGGTCCAAGCAGGTTTCTTAGCTGCCTCCTCACTCCTGTGCTGGGGCACCAGTGGGTAGGGGATGGTGTTCTCAGGCTGGGTAACTGCTCCTCTGCTGACAGCCAGGAGCTGGAATCCTGCCATCACCATCCTCAGCATGGGGTTCCCTGCAGAGCATGTGGCAGCACAAATGACTGCACAGCAAGTGCACAAGGCAGTCCTTGCGTCATGCACATCACCCTGTCATTTGTCACCACCACTGCAGTGTGACTCCTGATCTCTCACTGACTCTGCTTCTCTTTAATGAAAAGCCCCAGAGGAGTGATATCAGGCAGGGGAAGATCCATGTGTGGCTCAGTCTTGCTGGGCAACTTCATCCTGCTGAGGCTAAGCTGAATTTGAATCACAGAATTTAAGGGTTGGAATGGACCTTAACAGATCATCTAGTCCCACCCCCCCCCTTGCTAGTGGTTAGTGAGATATGTGCAGATGTGACTGCTCCAGGAGACACATGTCCATCAAGCCAAGTAGTCTCTAGCTGCTATGACCCACTCTGTCTCCAAGGGATGCAAACAAATTTTCCACAGCTGGCCTGAGTGGTGGGAGACATGCCTGTGGTGGGCACAAGCAGAGGGAGAGATTTCATGAAGCTCCCAGTGCTGGCACAAAGCTCCCAGAACAAGTAGTCCTGAAAAACAAGCCAGCACAGGTTGGCCACTGTGCTGACCTGATGAGGTCACTCTGGAATGTATGGGCTTGATGTGGGAGGGCAGGTATGGCTGGGAGGGATTCAGGCAAAGGAGAAGGAGATACCATGTAGATGAACAGGAGCAAATAGGATCTTTTTTCCAAGGAAAGACCTGCTTTTTAGACAAAAATAGGAAACCCTAGAGGAGATGGGGGTGCTGCTGCTGTTTCATCCTATGCTTACCTGAGCAAGGCAGGGGAATGCAAAGCAGCTGCCAAACAAACTCTGGGAATGTGAGTCCAGGGCACGTGGTAGCTCCAGTGGCACCATCTCAGTCCCAAGGCTTTGTCCTCCAGGGCCTGAAATCCCCCAGGGTGGCTGTGCCTGACTCTGGTCTCGTGTAAATCACTATAAACCAGACATAGGTCCCATCGTGTCACCTTGGTGCCATCTGTAGCTCATTGTTCATTTGTATGCCATTTCACAAGAATTCCCTAACTGTTCAGTGCAGATCTCCTTTTCCACACATTTTAAAGAAGGTGAATGAACCTGAGCCTGTTAATATGTCAACCAAGTTTAAACATTTGCAGGAAAAACATAGAGTTCAGGTTGATAATGACAACTGGAAATGTTGCTGGAGTGAAATGCAGCATCTGGAAACAGAACAGCTGGGTATGCACATCAGGCTATTGAGCTGGTTTGATGGGGAGCATTGATTTTCCTCTACAGTCTATTGCTGCCACACAACTTCTCAAATACTCCCTGCTCCCACTTTATTCCCAAGTTAAAAACAGCCTGCAGTGCTGGAGAAAGGGCTGATGAAACAATAGCTCTTTTAGTCTTTTCTTTTCTTGGCAACACAGGGAGAGCAAGTTGTGAGGGACAAAAAGAAACAAACAGACACGTTTCTTCCAAGATGAAGTGTGTCATTTTGGCCAGCAAGTTGAGCAGAGCACGTAGCACCTTTCTCCAAGGAATCATGACTGCAGGAAAAATTACAACTCTGGTGTCAGGAAATCCTAAGTTTTCCCACATGAAATGACCAGAAGAAATGTTTTGGTCACTGAAGCCTATTAGCCTCTTCCCCAAAGGCAGCACAGGAGTGAAGAGTGCAAGCAGCTGCCCTCAAGTGACAGGACTATATAAATCTCTGTCTCAAGGACAATAGAAACGAATCTAGTGCTATTGGGAAATCCTTCCCTGTTCTTACTGGGTACAACTAAACAGAATTAAATCACTATTTTTGCCTTACTCAGGGCTTTGCATCTTGTAGATAAAGGAAGATGAATGTACAGCCATCCAACTCTGGCAGCTTGCATGGCTGATGCTCTGTGCACAGAGGCTGTAGAAAACCAACTTCCACAGTGAGGCAACGACTCATCTGTACTGAAATCAGGCCCTATTTTTTTCTTTCAGCTAGGGAAGATCCAACATCAACATTACTGTCATAGCAGCTGCACAGAGAAATAAGTGATTTCCTGTCTGAGCGTGTTCCATCACTCAGCACTTTATTTTTGTGCTAAACCACAACCAGACGTGGCACCACACCCTGTGCTGGGGCACTCTGCCCCATCCTCTGCCACCTGGAAAACCCTGGAAAATATTATGGGGGGGAAAAAGATGCCACAGAATGTGCACTCAGAACTTGCACCAGATGCCTTCCCCAGAAATGTGCTGCCAAGACAGAGTTTTCTGGACTTTTGGAGTAGCCAAGGGCTATTCTTGCAGCATATGCCCCTTCCTGCCAGAGCTGCCAACCTAAGTGGGGACAAGAAATCCAATCCTCATGTCCTGGTTTTGGCTGGGGTAGAGTTAATCTTTTTTGTCTTAGTGATACAGTGGTGTGTTTTGGATTTAGTATGAGAATAATGTTGAGAACACACTGATGTTTTAGTTGTGGTTCACTAGTGCTGACCCCTAAGTCAAGGACTTTTCAGTGTCTCATGCTTTGCCAGTGAGCAGGTGCACAATGAGCTGGGAGGGAGCACGGCCAGGACAGCTGACCTGGACTGGCCACAGGGATATTCCATATCAACATCATGCCCAGTGTATAAACTGGGGGGAGTTGGCCATGAGGGGCTGATCATTGCTCAGGGACTGGCTAGACATCAGTCAGCAGGTGGTGAGCAATTGTGTTGGGCATCACTTGGTTTTCCCCTTGGATTTTATTCCTTTTGCTCTCGCTCTCTTTTCCATTACAATGGTTGTTGTTATGATCATATTTTACTTCATTTTGATTATTAAACTGTTTTTATCTCAGCTCATGGGTTTTACTTTTTCCAGATTCTCCTCTGCACCCCAATGGGAGCACAGAGGGAGTGGTGAGTGAGCAGCCACATACATCACACTTGGGGTTAAACCATGAAGCCTCAGCACAACCTTCAGTCTGAACTTGCTCCAGAACACAGACGATAATGAAACCTTCTATATGGCTGTGTAAATAATGGAGGAAAAAAAAACCCAAAACCCAGATATTGACCCCTCTTATTTCTTTTCCTTTCCTTAGCAATGAGACTCTAGAAGGAGTTTTGACCCCTCTTATTTCTTTTCCTTTCCCTAGTAATGAGACTCTAGAAGGAGTAGGTTCTGCTTGGACATGGTGCCTCTGATGTCCATAGCTATCAGCAAGAGCATTTGGGTGTTTCACCCTAACTCAGAAATACAGAAAACACATTGCCAGCTGATTGCAAAATTCATAGGCACCTCCTGCTCCCCCACAAGCTTCTGCACAAGCTCTGGCTCACACCCAAGTGCCCTAGCAGTGGCTGGAGCAGGAGGCAGCAGCTGGGTGCAATGTGACCTCCTCTGCCCAAAGCAGCTCTTGCAGTGACAAAGTCACTAATGACTCCACAGCATCAGGGGCAGTTCTGGGGGGTCTCAGCCCTGGCTCCCCACAGGTTCCTGGACAATTTTTGGTGGTGTCAGACTGTCTGAGACAGGTCCCATGCCAAGGACTGATTTTCTTAATCCAGCAGTTGAAACAATCCACATTTTATTCATGCATAGCTGAAAGAATTTGTTGCATCCAAAATGACATGTTTTGTGTCTGAGCAGGTTTGAATTTATTCTCATTATTAAACAAGGCAAATAAAATAAAACATGCTTTCACAGTGAAAAAAAAACTTCAGCATTTTAACTGAAAACATGTGAAAATGAAATCTTATCTCTATGTATGTATATTTTATCTATGTATGTAACATATTAATCAAAACATTTTCATACCTTTTCCTTATCTTTATCTATCATACCATTGCCTTAATCCAAGAAGATGCTTTCTAAATTAGATACAAGTTCTGGTCAACACCAGGGAGGTTTGAGGAGAATAAACCATCTATCAGAAAGGAAAAAAAAGAAGGAAAAAAAGGAAGACCCAAATCCTTTTCTAGGTGTGAGATTTTGCTTCCATTGACTTTTGCAGTCCCCACTGGAGCTGTTGGCCCTTCTGAATGCACTTTGAGTGAAATTCAGTCCTCGAGGTCAACATGAATATCAGCATTAGCTAGATGGACAGGTCCTGCTTGAGAGGTGCATGATCTATAGACTTGTGCTAGCTAATTGCACAGGGCTGAATGTCCTTTGGATTGCTCCTTGAGCTCCTCTGAAACTTTGTACATTATCTTTGGGACATTAAGCATGGCAGGATGAGCTCTCCAGGGGAATTTTGCATTGTTGCCAACATTCTGATGGCTGGTCCCATGGAACACGATGTACTACTTCTATCTCCAGCTTCTGGAGTCATATGATTATGTGAGCATCTCAGCTTTCATGACAATGAAAAGTAGGTTTCTAGTCATTGAGACTGCAGAGAAAAGCTTGTGAATGTCACCTTCAAAAGCTAAAGGATCAGAAGACAACAGAATCAGCTGAATCAAGAGTCTGATCTTTAACTTTGAACTTGAAACCAGCATGGTTTTGAGGATCAACTGTAAAATTTTGAATACTTGCAATAAGAAATAAAATAATTAAATTCTTGAAGAGAGAAAAGAATTGCTCCTTGCTTTTTTTCTTCTCTCCTTGCCCTTTTTTCCTTCCTTTCCAAGGCTCCAGCCTATTGCGTACGCTCTCTGACACTTCTCAGCGCAGAGTTGTCAGTGGAGAAGGATGCTGTTAACCAGTCAGACGGAGTGTGAGCACTGGGAATTTTCCAGGTTTACAGAATGTTTTCCTTGCATCTGCCAAACGGCAGCGGCCGCCGAACACGTGCCGCTGGAAAATCACAAGCAGGAGGAGTGCCAAGTATGCAGAGCTCTTTGGACACATCAGGGTCTTGTGAGTGTGAAAGGACACGGCCGTGTCTGAGCTGTCCGGGCAGTGCTGCTGGCTGGTCTCAGGCACGTGAGAGTCCAGGAGTGACTCTCCAGCCAGCAGAGCTGGGGCTGAGCCAGGCACTGCCCGTGGACGTGCACTGTGAGCTGCTGGGCTTGGCAGCGGAGCGAGTCTTGTGTGAGGACTGCCCACTTGCTGTCTTGCTTTTATTTGTAATGGAACAGCTTAAGTGGAAGTAAAGTGTTCAGCCAGGAACAATCTCAGCTAATGAGTTGCTGACATTCAATCACAGGTCAGCAGGGACACCTCCAGCACCCCTTGAATCTTGTGTCTGCCCATTAAACCCCTCGCACTAGGCAATGGGTGTTGGCAAAAAGAGGCTAAAATGAAAAGGCTACTGAGTAATTAGTCTACTGTGAGCAGGTGAAGAAGAGTGTCACCAGTGTGGTGTGGGGAATTTTAAACTGACACTGTCCAGGTATGTCCATACTCTCTGGCAGTGCCCAACACCCAGGGAAATAAACCTAATAGTCCAAAGTGTTTGTCCCAGCCTCAAATGAGTTGTAACACACAGGGTTTGGTGAGGGACTCCACCTGCCTGTGGTATTGCAGAAAAAAATGGACATGTTTTGCACAACTCAGTGAAACTCATGACTGCCATAATTTCTCATCCAGAGAAAAGTTGGTGGGAAAGGATGAATCCATGGAACTTAGAGAAATGATAATTTTTCACAGAATCAAAGAATAGTTTGCATTAGAGGGGAACCTTTAAAGATCATCTAGTCAAACCTCCCTGCCATGGACATCTTTGGAGATCAAGTTGCTCAACACTCCATCCAACCTAGCCTTGAACACTGGGCATCCTGTTCCAGTACTTCACCACCCTCATTGTGAAAACTTACTCTTTATATCCAGTTTTGGTACTATCTATCCAGGTGAGAACCTCAGCTCACATGTATAGAGAAGAGCAGAATATTCCCACAGGAATATATAACACACATATCTGCAAACAACTGATTTCATTTGGGTTGATTTCTATCTTGATGCTCTTGCACTGAAGCCAAATTCTTCAATTAAAGCTATCTATTTCCACGGGAGATGCTCAATGGTATCCATTTTTTTAAGGATATAACTTTGAGGGAGTTATCCTTGATTTATAGCAACTTAATGAAAAAAATCAAATGAAGCTCCATCTTACAGAAGGTTTTGTCAAAACACTTGGGGCCTAAATTTCGCCATCCATTAACAATATGCATTTTAACCAGGTGCTTGAAATTCAGAGCTTAATGTAGATTATATGCACATATATTATGTGCCAAGCCTATATATACCTGTTGGAGGGAGCTCCAAAAGAAGCCAAAGTGCCTGGTTTGGATGTTAACAGGAAAGCATGGAGAAGGTAGGATTTGTAGGCACTATGTGCAGCCAGGATTTTGGTATGTGCTCAGTGCAGAAGGGACACAGGGAGGAAATACAAGTGGATTTATGTCTTTTGAAGAACCAGCCACGCTGGGACAGCCTCAGAGTTTGCTGCCTGTGCCCCTCAGAGGTTGTTGCAGCTTTATGTACTGAAATGCTGCCTGGGGCTGATGGACTACCAGCAGGACTGATTAAACCAGCTACTGGAAAAATCCCCAGGAGGCTGGTCAAAACATAGCCTTTCCAGCACTGAAACACGAGCTGTGTCAGTTCCTAGGACCAGCTCCTGGGTTTGGTTGTTTTGAATTATCCCTTCACACACACAGAGGCACAGCAGCCCATGATGGAGAGATGACAGAAGGTTGGTTACCTCTCACAGGGCTGTACACAGGTAAGGCACATCCTACTGCCTGTGCACTGCTGACCTGCAGGTGTTTGCTGAGGGACACACTGCAATGACAGTGGCACCAGGATGTATGAAGAACCCCAGAGTGACCACATAATTAGGCAACATAGAATTCCCTTCTAAATTTCCTGCTCTTCAAAATATTCTGAGAGTAAAGGGCTCATTTGTGAATATGATGAAAGGCTGATGGAATGGCTAGTACAGCAGGATGCTCACAATAAAATGGATTTGGAGCACACAAGGCAGCATTATTATTATTCCCCTGCCTGTCTGGCTTGTCATCAGCCTCCTGCTGCCTTCTATCTCCCATCACAGGAGGCTGGAAAAATTCCCCAGGGATTGATTAACATGAGAGAAACCTGTGAAAGATGGGGGTGGTACGAAGGAGGGAGGTGATGGCTGAAGGGAGAAACCAGACTTCAAGCACTGACACAAGCAGTTAAGAGCCTGGAGAGGTGGGAGAGCAACGACAGTCTCTGCAAGAGGGAATGAGAAGGAAATCCCAGGCAGCTTCTCTCTCTATGGGTATTCCAGCCCTCCCACAAAACTGCTGCTGCTACAGAAGAAAATCCAAGAGTGGCAAGGAGAGTCACCTGCCCTGGAGTGCTGTCAGTCAGCAAAATGATGAAGCACTCCAGGGCAGGAATTGGACACAGGGACATGCTCCCAAATAATTCCCAGGCACAGTTCAGGAACAAAGGTGATCCAGAGATGGTTACAACCAGGTCATACAGCCCTCATGGCTGGGAGGCTGAGGTTTCATCAGCAGAAAGTCAGAAAACACCATGTCAGCTGGGCCAGAGTCCAGTAAGGTCCCCAAACGCATTTCATTTACTGCAGCTGAAACTTCCTCGGAAACTCAGATTTTCTGCTGCATTTTCTACTACATTTTACACTGCATTCATCCTTCCAGTCACCACAATGATAAGGTCTGGAAAGACAAGAAAACTTTTAAAAAATTAAACTGGAAAAAGTCTTAAAGCAAATATTAAACCTGATCTCTAAAAATCTTTCTGTATCCCAGCTTTTTACAGCCCAACTACTTGAAAGTCTGGATGTGTCAAGTTGCCTATAGGAGGTTCTTTTCTTCTAGTTTTCCTGTGATATAGTTTTCCTAGGATAATTGGGTGTCATTGCAATATCTTCTTTCCCAAACAATATCCTCATTTCCTCAATTTTCCTGCCCAAAGTCATGCTCCTGTTGAACCTGCAGTGTGACTGGCAGGTGTCAGTAATGGCCTGATTTATTCCTTGACTCTGGAAGCAGCAAGTAAAGACCAGGGGTCACCATGTGTCTACTCAGTTTGTCTCTGCTAAATGTCAAGTGCCAAAGCAGCCTTGGAGGAAAAAAGTTAAACATGGAGCTACCAAATTACAGTGCCAAGAGTACAGTTTGCTTTTTCTGTGTGAAAGTGAACTTGGCCAAACTCTTGGCTTGCAGCAAAAAGAGAGCTCACCTTTGCATTTGGAAGACTATCAACTTTTGGGATAAGGATTTATAAACTACTTTTACTGGGCAGCATTTGCATTTAATGACATCAAGAATGGCTCTTTTTTATTTATGTAACCTGCTTGAGACTTTAGTTTGTAGTTTGTTTCTAGAGAATTTAGTTCAGTCAGATAACCGAATTAACTACATAACAACACTTTCAATTTCTTGTCCTCTGCTTCAGTTTTCACTTGCCTTCTCCTTGCTGTTTACATTTTATTTAATCTATATGTACTTCTGCAACCTGAGATCTAAAATATATGATCTACCCAGTGCACTTCATTGCACATTCTTAACAGATTCATTAGGAGGATCTATCAGGTCTCATTTGGCATACAAATAATACCTGTTGACCTGATGACCATCTGTATTTGTGCACAGTTATTCCACCCAAGTACACAGACTTCCTTTCTCACCATTTAGAGTGAGAAATATCTGCACTGTTGAATAGATTAATTTTTATTTTGTGGCCTGATGACCATGACCCAGATTTGAGTTATAAACCTGTCATTTGCCAGGGCTCATTATCTACTGATTGCATAAGCTATTGTTACCAGGATAAATTTAGAATTCATCTGAAAATCACAATTAATCATTTGACCAGCTCAACAGATAAGGTCAGCCAACACCTCCTGCCTCTGAGTTCATTAAGTTTGCTGCCAGAAAATCTTCTCAGTTGTAGCTGCCTTGATTTGTGTCATAATCAGAAATGTCTCATTCCAGATTCAAATTACAACACTAACTCAAGTGTGTTGGCAAGTCTTTTAAAGACTCTCACATTCTAAATATGTGCAGAGACAATAAAGTAGCAAGATCTGAAATAATTACTGTTTATATCCTTCCATTGTTTTCTCAAAAACCAGTACTTTAGAGCTAGATATTGTTTTCAAGATGATTAAGCTGATTCCTAAAATGTTTTTGCTATTTTTTTTCAAGTCCAATAATGCTTCATGACTATTTCCATCTGGTAGTAATAGTCCTGTTTATTCTGGAACATCTTGGTTTATGTTATGCCTCTGTGTCATAAAATCTATTGAAATCATGCAAAACACCAATCTCTCTGCCAAAGTCAATAAAATTACTACTTGTTGAAGAAAACAGTAAACAACAGAACTCCGTAATGATGTCATTAACACATCCTTTATCAACAGTTGGGAAATCTGGAACCTTCCAGAAAAATAAAGAAGAGGGGAGAAAAAGAGCAATACATTCAGCTCAGTTGTGTAATTAATTATACATAAACTTCTAATGAGATTTGGTTAAAAATGCAAACAATTTTATAGCAGCATTAGCCTCACAGCAGCATAGCAGCAACAGTTCAGCATGTAGAGTGTTTTATCAGTCCATCAAATAAATGGGCACAAGCTTTTTAATGCTGAGAGTCAGGATGCTACAACAGGCCCTGAGCTGATCTGGAGTTCAGGACTCCAATCTGGTACATTTGGGAACTCTCAAGGGATTTTGTCCTACCCTGCATTTTCTGCTGAGAGCAAAACTCTCCTCTTTGTGTTCAGATGCTCCAGGGACGTTGCCTCAAATCACCTTTTGCTTTGTGCCAGCACAAGGTTTTTTTCACAACCATTTGGTACAAAACCCCCTATTTATGGGTTTATTTTTTGTCCTGATCAGTTCAAATGTGGGACAGTATGAATTTCTGCAGAGAACAGTGCAGCCATGGACAGAGGATGTTTGTGGAACTGCCAGTGCCAACCCAGCAGCACATAAAGCAGCAGAAAAGCCAGCAGTAGGCTGAAGCATGATGGACAGATATTGCCAGAAGTGGCATAATATGGTCAAAAGTGAATTTGCTAGATTTGTTCTCAGAGATTACTGTCAGAAAATGAAGTGAGGGGAAAGGGAAGGGCTTTTCTCATTTCTAGAGTCATCAAAAAGTAAATAATAGAATCATAGAATCACCAAGGTTGGAGGAGACCACTGAGATCGTTGAGTCAAACCATTAACCTGTCACTGCTGAAACCCCTAAACCCTAAACCAGATCCTCCAGTGTCAGATCCAGATGTCTCTTGAACACTTCCAGGGATGGTGACTCCACCACCTCCCTGGGCAACCTATCTATTCAATACCTGAACCCCCTAACAGGGAAAACAGTTTTCTTAACATCCAATCTGACTCTGCCCTGGCTCATCTTGTGACCCTTCCCTGCAGTCCCTCCCTGACAGCACTACAGAGATGTGTTTTGCTGTAAGGTACAGATCACATGCAGTACTGACTGCAGTGAGACTCGTGTATATTCAGGGATGCTACTGACAACCCACCCCGAGCTGAAGTGATCTATCTGCAGCAGAGAATATTTCCTACCACCTTTTCACCAAGCTTTCCACTCTGAATCAGCATCAATCCATTCCTAATGGATTCCCCTCATCCAAGAAATTCTGTTAGGTTTCAGAGATGACAAACACGAATTGATAATAATTTATTAGATGAAGAATAACCTCCTTATCCTGCAAATGGGCAATTCCCACTGTGTGCACTGTCCCAACATGCCACTAGATGGTAGGACAGGACTCTGCACAGCCCTGCAGACAGCCAGCACGCCCAGACAGACCCTGCCAGCAGCTCAATCCATCCTGCCTGGAGATTCACAACTCCACATGCAGTTTAAAATTTTTATTCCAACTGCATCCATCATATTCTTTGTCCTTTACAGTTCACTGTTTTTTCCCAGATCTCTGTCTCCAGCCATGACTTTCCAAGGTGTACTTAGAGAACAAGACACACCAGAAATACTGTACAGAGGAGATCCCACAGTACCTAGTGAACACCCACAGAGTGATGAGCTATGAAAATTAAGCCATGCAATTCGTTTGTAAACTGTGATCCCCTGTGGAAGTCACACTTCTTGGGAAGCAAGAGCAGCTAGGAGTCACTTTTGCCTTGGTGTACCAAGACAGCACAAGAGTATCACATCTACTTTGCACTGTATACATGGCTTCTTAAGGAAACACCTAGGGATGAGTAGGTTTGTCAGAGTTACACCAGTATAAGTATCTTGTGTCCTTTTCATTCCTGTATCTGTTTCAGGTCTGTAAAGACTGGAAGAAACAACTCATCAAAAAGGGAACTTGTCAGCTCAGTAAGATGTATGCTCATAAAGAATGAGAATCCTTTGCATTAATACACTGTCTTTGGAAAATTAAAATGTAACACTACTGTCTTTGTCA
>NW_008679964.1:0-34303 GCF_000695815.1 Acanthisitta chloris | reverse complement strand
ATTACCCAAAGGGCAGGCCAATCTGGGTTCAGGAATGGGAGCTGGCATTTGTTCACGAGTGGTGAGAAATTGTATTGTGCATCACCGAGTTTGGGGGTTTGGGGTTTGGGTTTTTCTTTCCTTTTTTTTATTATCCATTAGTATTTAATCTAATTTTGTTCTCAAATATTAAACTGTTCTTGTCTCAACCTATATATTTTACTTTTATTTCTCCTCCCCATTTCACCAGGGTGGGGGAGAGGGAGAGGAGGGAGTGAAAGTGGTTATGTGTTTCTTGGCTGCTGGTTGGAGCTAAACCATGACAGTGGTTAGACATGGGAATAAGCAGGCCAAGGATGTGGTGGAGTCACTGTCTCTGGCAGTGTTCAAGAGGCATCTGAATTGTTGAGGAATACATTTACTGTGGGTAGCTTGGAGTGGAGCTGCAGTGCCTTGAGGTCTGGTTGGTGGGACCCCCAGGCAAGAGGCCATGGTCTGGCTCTTATCTTTTTTATAACAAAGGGCACAGGGACCTGTGGCACCAGCTAGATGATTGGACACTCAGAGCCAACCAGGACCCAACGATCTCAGACTTTTGCACACTTAGACTGTATGTGTATAAAAACCCAGGGTTTCTTTTGTTCTGGGTTCCTCCTCAAAGACACCCAGCTGTGGTGACTGCCAGAGTAGCTTCTGGGTGGTCATACAGGACAGTTTCCTTAACAGGACGTGACATTTGGGAGTATGGTTTAGAGGTGATTATGGCGGTGCCAGGTTAATGGTTAGACTGGTTGATCTTGAAGACCTCTTCCAACCTTGATGATTCTGTGATTCCAGGTTCCACCTAGACCAAAACAGTCACTCAAACAGGAAATAGGAATCTAGACTCGCAGGTTGTTCCTTGCTTGCAGTTAGTATAGTCAGAAATAGTCAAAATTCTCTTCACTCATGCACAATGGCTACACTCATTTGCAATAAAATCACAAAACCTTAGTGTAAATTAAACATTTGTGCAGTTTTAAACTATAATTATCTTTTTAGATCACAGAAGTGTTTTCTTTTTCCTTAGCTGTGTTCTGGACCTTGAAAAATAATAAAGCATTGATTTTAAATTACTCATTTTCTTCCTAAAACATTACTCAGTCCTGAAGAAATTTGCTGAGTTTTTTTACACTGAGATATAGATGTTTGGTGCAGAAATAAGAGAATAGTAGGAATTTCACAAAGCATGAAGAGGAATTTTAAAATTTTATTGAGAAACCTTAGTAATTGAAACTCTCTGTTAATCACTCTGTTTTTCTGCATCTCACAACAGTTTTTAAAGACCAATTTACGTATTTAATTCCGTTTCTTAGCTTATACTTTAGCATTTCAGTGCTAATAAAGCTAGAAATATCTAAATTAATAAAAACATATCTGAGTAAACAGGAAAAAAAACTTGTTGAATATCTGTACAACCAGATAAAGCTGATATTTAGAATTATCAGTTCAGAGAAAAAAAACATAGCAAAAAAGATAAAAAAAGTTTCTGTAGAACTTAGTAAGCTTTAACCACAGCAGTAAAGAAAATATGATAAAAAAACTTTACCCTCAAATTTCAAAAGCACCTTTCATATGAAAAATTTACAAAGCATCCTGAGTTTAAATGGTGAAACAGGTAATCAGTATAATTCTTGGGGCTGTCCTGTGCCATGCCAGCAGTTGGGCTTCAATGATCCTTGATGGTCTGCTTCAGCTCATGATATTCTATGATTCTATGTTCTGATCATTGCTAGTTTGTAAAAATTTCTCTAACTATACTGTCAATTACTTTATTTGTATATCAACATATTTGTGTGGAGGAAAATAAATTGCTACTCTTTTGTTTGTAGCAATAAAAATTGTAAGAAAAGTGTTCTTATATAATTTAAAGAACAAAATAAATTACTAACTTTACTCACTGCAAAAATTAAATGTCTTAAAATTGAGGAAAATATATCTTTTCTCCTATAAGTTGCCATTTCATTTTTGAGGTGGAGGACATTTTCTTGCAGTAAATATCAGTGCAAATTTTGAGTAAATATTTTGCCTAATTATTTAGACTTTTTAATTGAGCCTGATTTGTTTGCAGAATTTTTCTGCTCAAATATTCAAGGAAGATGTTACTAGTTGAAATTTATTTCAGACCAATGAATTTTAAACAAATGCTGTAGGTGCTTGATTTAGAACCATCCCAGTCTAGAAACAAAGGGTGTGTAATCTTTCCAGTCAAACAGGTTCAAATTCATATTTTTTAAAAGTTTCAAATGAATTGTTTACAAGGAGTTACTTGCAGAAATTATTTTGAGAAGAAAGCTGAATAATATTATTGGAATAATATATTTGCACATACAATCTGCAAACAGAAAATGAGGCAAAACATTCAGTATGAATAATTCATTACATTCTTTTTAAAATTCAGTTTTGAAATTAACTTATACATCTACACTTTCTGTGTTTTTGAGAGACTGAGTAGAGCATAATCTTTCTGTTCATGGAATTTTGCAAGCAAACAACAAACAGTATGCATGTACACACAAAGACCCCACCAAAGCACAGGCCTCAGAAAGTCTAACACCAGCTTCAGCTACATTCTGCAAGAATTCACATTTTGCAGACATTTTCTTGTCTAAATGTCAATGGCATATACATTTATTAGACAAACTGTCAACAACCAAAAAAGGGTTTGCTATGGCTGAATGTGATCTGCAAGTTGTTAGGTGTCTAACCCTCCATCTGACAAATGTTAATGGTTTAGCAAGGCAGCAGCTCCATTCAAAGAAAAAATGTTCCTTATGAACAGAGAAAGCACAAATGAGACCTCACAGTAATAACTATTAATACAACTGGCTCATGCAACAGCAATTTCAATCAGCCTGTATAAATCTGTGTCTGATGCAGACATTTACATTTTCTTTATTTTGCAAATCCACCTATATGAAGATTCCTCAATCATTCATATTCATGTGCACTCAAGAAATAAAGCTGGAAAAAAAAAAACCCTGTGATAGTTCCTGAGCTAGAGAAATTAAATCAGTGGGTTTGCTTTTCAACTTTATTTCACATCTTCAGGCAAACAGAAATAAATGACAATTGCTGTCCACTGAAGGGTGAAGAAGGCAAAAGCACAGCTTTTCACAGCTCCCATTAAATTCACTGAAAATCCCTTGTTATTTTTCTGAGGATGTCTCAGTCATTCTGTAACACCCTGATGCTTTACTTTCCTTCTTCACAGAGCTTGTTTATAAATGAAGGACTGTTTCTTACAAACTTCATGGACAAACTCAAATCTGAATGGGTGATGATGATGATGATGATGAATTATTATTATTAATATCATCATCATTGTTGTTATTGTTGTTATTGTTATTATTAATGTTATTATTTTAGTATCCTTTTTGTTATTATTGCTATTATTATAAATGTTTATATTGATCATCATCATCATTATTATTACTACTATTATTATTATTATTCCAAGTTACATTCATTTCCTGGGGAAGAGGTGAAGATGGAGGGAAAGGGGATTAGAATCATAATGGCTTGGGTTCTAAAGGACTTTCAAAGATTTTGTTCCAACCACCTTTCCAGGGGCAGGGACACCTTTCACTAGAACAGGTTGCTTAAAGCTCCATCTAACCTGGCTTTGAGGCCTTTCAGGGATGGGACATCCACAGCTACTCTGGGTAACCTGTTCCATCATTTGACCACCTTGCCAGTAAAGAATTTCTTCCTAGTATCCAATATAAACATACCCATTTACAGTTTAAGACCATTATTCCTGTTCCTAGCACTAGCTTCCCTGATAAAGTTCTTCCCAATCTTTCCAGTAGGCCCCCTTTAAGTTTGATGTATAAAGAGTAAGTGTTGAGTCATCTCAGTATACCGATAAAATAAATGTATGCTAAATTGATATGCACTTTTAATATTTCAGCTGTGATGGTAAGAAAACACTAAGATTATAAAACTCTCTTCAATATGGCAAAAATGTATTTTGATCAGGAAGAGAAAATCAAGATAAACTTAGTCACACAGTTTTATCCTTTAACTGTTTGTAATTAATCTATAAGGACATAGGTCACATTCACAATTGGTTTAATTAGAATAAAGAAAAATATTCTATTCATCTTTTGTGGATTGTCAAGTTCAGAAATTATTTTAAACAGAACTTTGTCACAAATATAATTCAATTTAAAAGATCCTATCCATTTAGAAGGTAAGGTTTTTACAGCTTTAGAGAGACATTTATATGTTTAAAATAATAATTATAACCATTGACATTAAAATTTCTTTCTGAAACCCACTTTCTTACTTCTGCCACTGATCCAGTTTTATTCTTTGCTTTATTGAAATCATGTAGCTTAATTCAACCTGTCTAGATTTTTTGCTATTGGTCATCTATCTCCTGTATTTTCTACTTACACTTCTTTTGTTGGTGGAGTTTTTGTCTTCTTTTTCATTGTCACTGGAGAAAAACAGAAAAGTATTTTATTTACTCTCTGTGGAGTTGAAGAGACACGCCACTTGAACAAACAATAGCCGTTGGCTCTAGAATCCCTTTTGACAATTTTCATTTATTTCTTTCTATAATATTAATCATGTATAGGCTCATACTGATCCCAGTTAAAGCTAAACTATTTCTATTAGCTGAGCAGAGGTCAGTAAAAATTTCTGATAGGAATTTTTAGCCATACACAGTGATAACTGTACCTATGGACAAGTTTGCTAGAGTATTGCAGAGATGTTCTGTCAACCACAAATTTTTAATATGGTATTTTAGTAGTTTTATATGTTAGTTTAGTAGTTTTACTAAATCGTCAAATTTGAAGGATGAAGAATAGTTTATTTAACATAGCAAAAGCCAATATTGCCTCAGAGAAGAGAATTACTGCAACAAATGGAAAACTGAGAATAACACTGAAACATTTTCAAAATGAAATTTAGACAATTTATTCCTGATAACATTTTGTTTGAAGAAGAAAAGAGTATACTACAATGCAAGCTTCATTGCATGCAAGTAACTGCATGTTGTGATCAGGGTTATTTTCAGACCTTCTAAAGTATTTCAATACAGTTTTCAGTGTAGCCAAATGTATCAAAACTGACAAAAATAAATTCCTAAATTCTGTTTCCAATCCCAGAATTCTCCTCAGTTTTCCTGACACTTTTTCGATGAACTTATTATCTTTTTTTTAGGAGAGTTTAGGATCTCTATCATAGAATTTCACTTCGATATCTACAAAAATTCTCCTAATCCTGATTCATAGAACCTTTCCACATTACTTCAGAGCATTCATAAAAGTAGTCATATCCCCCATGACATTCCATTTCCTAGACTCAGATTAGGACAGGGATTCAGAATTCTATTAACTGATGACAGAAAATGGTGGTAGCGGAACTGTCAATGCAATACAAACACTCCACTGCAGAAGTCTCTCTGGAATGACAGTTGTTAGATTTTTTCACCAAATACTCACCTGGATGATATTTTGGGTATATTCAAGTAACTAGCAAAAAACAAGTCACAAAAGTTCTATTTGAGAAATGCTCTTAGATCAAGATACCTTGAATGGATTGAATTCTTTATAAGTAACAGGATAGACAAAAATGGAGTTAAACATATGGTTTATGTATTCTTATTTCTGTAAAGGTATGGAAAACATATATATTGTTAAATTAAGTAAATCATCTCATCTTTTCAAATTACTACACCAAAAAGTTTAATCTTGAACTGGAGAGTTCAAGAGATTTGAAGGTAAAGAAGTAAAAAAATCATATTCAGTATTGGAGCTCATGTCCTAAGGAAGAGGACAGGTATGCAAAGAGGATTACCTAGATGAATCACCCTTTTGTAAATAATTGTAAGAAAAAATAAAGGCTGTAGAAGATAGTGTCTGACAGTTAGGAAACTGTATCCAAAAAACACCTTTCCAACTAGGTCTGCCCAAGAACATTTTTTTTTTCATGGGAGGAAGGAAAAATAAATTACAAAGGGAAAATGTGGAACCACTCTCTACTGGCATATGGCCTAAATACAAGCTCAAAACTTAATGTCAATTTTCATTAAGCATGTAAGATATGACAATAATTATACCCTTAGTAGGAAATATGAAAACAAAAATGTCCACAGCTGAGTTGGAGATAATTTGTACCTTGTTCTTGAGGGACAGAGGAGAGGAAAGGAGGAGCAGATAGCCGCTATTCCAAAACCATTGCTGCTAAAAAATCTCAGTCTGTGGTATGCCACTAAAAAGAACTATGGACCTGTTGTTTTTAGAGCAGGTATCCAAAAACTATGAAACAACAAACATGGCATCTATTCACAAAACCAGAAAAAGGGATATAGACAACTATAGATCTCTGATTGAACTCAGATCTATGCACAGTCTTGCAAGAGCTTTGGAAAGAGACACTAATCAAGACCATGGAGAAAGATAGGAAATGTGATAAAATACAAAACTATTTTTATTAAAGGTCAGACATTATGATGTCAGACATCTCTTTTTTCATAGCATAATTTGCCTCTTAATCAAGATAAATGCTGTAAATATTGTTTAGATTTAAGTAAATTTTTTCATTCAGTGCCTCAGGAGAATTTATCCTTTAAAGTGAGGAATGCAGTTATTAATTCAGGACCAGTGAGATAGCACATCATGTGTCCTTGACAATGTGCCAGAAGTTGGGGGCTGCAGACCCAGCCTTGGTGAAGAGAATCTGGAGTCACTACCTGACAGATACTGCCAGTTCCAGATAGCCTGGAAGACCCACTGTGGGGCACAGTGGAGCCCTCAGCCAAGCTTATGTTACATGTGGGAAAGTGTAGTCAGGAAAGTGTAAAATCACTGCACAGCAGCTGTGTGTGTGAGAGAGAGAGAGGAAAAAAATGCTAGATAAATCGCCTTACAGACACAGAGGTCATTGAAGGAGGGGGAGGAGGTGCTCCAGGATCAAGAGCAGAGATTTCATTGCAGCCTCTGGTGCAGACAGTTTCCCTGCAGCTCAGGTAGGTCCAATGAGTAGCAGATATCCACCTGCAACCTGTGGAGGACCCAACACTGAAGCAGGTGGGTGTGCCCTGAGGGAAGAAGCAGCCTGTGGAAAGCCCTCAATAAAGCAGGTTTTCTGGTAAGAGTGTGGCCCATGAAGGACCCATGCTGGGTCAAGGGAAAACTGAAGGTGCAGCAGAGACAAGCTGTTAAGCATTCCATTCCCCTTTCCCGTGAGCCAGAGAAATAGGGGAGAGAAGAATATAGAAATGAAGTTGAGCCTGAGAAAAAGGGGAAGAGGTGTGGTGTCTTTGTTTGGGACCTGTTTTCCTCACAATTCTTCTCTCGTTTTAATTCTCAATAAATTGAATTTTTCCAAATTGAGATTATTTTGTGATTATTTTGAAATTTTGAGATTTATCTGTCTTTAGCTTAATCAACAAGCTTTCCCATGTTGTTTTTTTCCCCTTTCCTGTTAAGGGAGTGGAATGAGACAATGACTGACAGGAGATAGTGACTGACAGTAGTCTGGCAAACACCCATGGTCAACGCACCACAGGTAGTTAATAAACTGGCTAAGTGTAATGAGTGATATTGAAATGGCAGTTATTGCAATTGCGATAATGGAGCTGTGTCAACTTGACACACACCCACCACCCATCATCCCCATTTTTGCTTTTTACTTCCTTGCAATGTGCACCTATGACATTGTAGATGAAAAAGTCAGAAGATGCAGCCTCTCTTGAAGAGATGACTCAAATTTGATGGTCCTGCACCCTAGAATAATTGAATGGGAATGGCACATAGACACAGTGTTTTACAATTGCATTCTTAGGGACCAGCGACAAGACATGCATCTTTTGGTTCTGTTACCTTATTTTCTGCTTTTTCTTGCTCCTCTCTATGCACCTCTTCCCTTCTCTGTGACTAATTTCATTCCTCTTTATTCTACTGAGCAGAAAGATTCATGCCAGGGGAAAGCACTTCGTGGGAAGATCAAATTTTCATCATTGAACAGAAAATCTGGGCTTCTCTCCTAGTAATAGCAGTTGCTATGGTGACACACTGGTTGCAACGATGGCTCTGATTCTCCTTCGTGATTTCTAGCTCCATTGTAAAGGAGTTGTTGCATGTGTGAATGGTTTCTGATGAGCTTTCTTTAGGTAAACTCTGTGAGGCCTTAAGCACTTCCTTTCCTCCTTCCCATTTGTATGGATAGTTTATGACAGTCCCCACATTCAAGCAAAAAATCAAGGCATGAGGCAAAGGCACTTATTAATTCCTCTCCGATGATTTGCTATTGGTAGTTTTGGCTGCAGTATAATCAACTAAAAGAGGAAGCTCCACCATAAGTGTGACCAGTCTCCAAACTAAGCTTCATTTTAATACTCAGACAACCCTGTGCTGTTTGCCTTACACTGAAGGCAAGCAATGGTGCCTTCTACACTTCTCAGCCTGGTGCTTCATATATGAATAGGCATCTCAGCTTTCCAATATTCAAGATAACATCATAAGAGAGCAGATGACTAGGCAGGACTTGAAAGTGATTACTATATAATCCTATATTAGGACTACAACAAAACAAGGGAAAAATAGCTATTTCTATCCTTTCTCATCAATACTCTGTCATCTTCCCACCCACTTTTAAGTCAAGCAGCAGACAAGGAGACTTCAGTGTTGGTTTACAGCAAGTCCATTTTTCAAACTTGACAGCCTAGCATACTGCAGTGCAGAAAAGTAGTTCAATCCCTGTACAAACAGGATACATGATAATAGGTGTAGGCTTGAATTATCATTGGACTAAAAAGAGAAGATAGCAGACTCATTTTTTAATACATGCTTATCCTGCATAGGAATCACATGAGTAAAAGCAGATAGCTAATGCTGTATTGCACAAAGTTTCCAACATCATCTAAAATGCTTTAAATGAGAGTTTATTGCTTCCATCAACTGGTCTTTCGCTGGTACATCCAATAATCAGAGCAACATATTTGTTGTTGCAATTGTTGTTGCATCAAATATTGTGCATAAATAGCATTTACTTAAATACTTAAAGAGACACGTGCTCTCTCCTACTGGCTTTCGGCTCTTGTGGATATGACTTGGTTTACCCTTTGTATATTCTGTTGCGCTCTTTTGTTGTCCTCTTTTGACCAGCTTTCAAGCTGTCCTCAACAAGTTACTAAGCCAGTGTACAAAAACACTGGTCCTTTTTTATGAGGCGCCACCAACTATAAGGATCTACTTTACAGTTGAAGAGACACAAGCTACGTGTTTTTTCCAGGGTGCATCTGCCACTGCCTAAATCTTGACCATGAACTGGAAAAACTGGTGAGAGCTTTATTCAAATCCCTGATGATTTCTCTGCCTGGTTGATTTTTTTATTTATGCATGTCTAAGCATTATCTACATTGTCCTCTGCTTGCCTAGTTCGTCCTACAGCTCTCCCAGCTGCTTACTGAGTAATTCTACTGATAAACCCAACTTAATTTCAAATAAGGATGTAAAAAATCAGGGTGAAGGAAAAGGGAGAAAAGGCATTTTCATGTTAAAGCATTTTTTTCTGCCTTATCTGCTGTTGCTCTTTAATTTTATTGTTGTTACATGATAAAAACACAAAAGGCCAAGTTAGAAATGCCATATTTTGATTTGATAATGTATTTCAGCTTTTCAAACATTTCTAGCCTTTGGCTTTTGTTTTCTTTGGTAAGTAGATATGACTCCTGCAAAGTGTTGTGATTTCAGTAGAAGAGTTTTGCAATGGCTAATGTTCTGACAAAGTTGTTCTGACTGCATCTTAATAACGCACATATTCTTCCTGCACTTGATACTGAAACAAAATAGCAGCTCTGGATAGTATTGCTTAATTTTGTCTCTATTATTTTCTTTTTCTTACTTTATTCCTAAAGGTTCTTCCAAATCTTAGTCTCATGTTAATCTGAATCTTCTTGAAAAGTACTTGAAAATAAAAAATGCATAATTTTTATCAGTTAATTTTCTCTTCTCCACTTAGGTAATTGTACAGCCTCTAGACTGATGATATGACAGCATCTTTCTAGCTCTATACAGTCATTAGAAAGGAAGTTTAACTATAATCCCATTCAGCTTCAGGCTACCACTGAATAGAAATGTGGTCCTGTGTAAAACATGCCTTGGAACAAATTGGATGTGACAAGCAGGGAGGATCAGTAGATTACAGTTTTGAAATTGTAAGAAGAATGGTTATACTATAACCCATGCTTGTTACAGACTTTGCCAGGACAATAGAGGAGTCAAGTGTCATTTTCTGTTCTCTTCACTGTCTTTGTCCAGTACAGGAATCATTAAAAACATAATCCCTAACAATATCCCATAAAGCAAATCAGAATGTCATAATAGGAAACTACCTTGGCCTTTTCTCTTCTTTGCAGTTTGATTGGCTGGTCATTATACTCCTGCCCAATGTTTCAGTGAAGCTGTAAACAGCAAAAGAGTTGCAGTGCCAGCTAACCATGTTATTGAACAGGTCAATGCATCATGACACACTTACATTCTATTCATTCATTTTTCTCTTGCAGTATAAGTGCTGGAACAGAAACTGTATGAGACAGATATTTTTATATTTTGTCCTTGATTGGATCATAGGTAAAATTTTTGATATTTCCCTCAGATTCAGAACAGTTGACCTGTGATTTATTTTCACCAAGGAAACTAAACATATGCACCAAATCTAGGTGTTAATTTTAATCTCTCTACAATGAGAAAATAAATATGCTAGGTCTAGTTAATATTTCTATCTTCATATAACCCGTATAAATTTTACATTTAACAAAACAGCATCATATATAGTATAGTGTTACCTGTGCTATTCAATACCAGAGGATTCTTCTTTTATGCATACTGCATCATATAGTGATTTAAGATACTTTTATTAGCTAATTATTTTTTCTTTATCACTTCCAAAGGTCTGGTAGGGACTCTCCAAAAGAGAGAGAAAGAAAATAGTCTCTTAACCTCTGAATTTTCAATGTTTTAGACACACATATAGCTCCAGTCACACAGCTGATGAATATTGTAGCCAAAGAATATTATAGGCAGAATCATGGAATGTACTTTATATGTAACAGAAAGCAAGCAATAATGAAAGATACAACGTGCTTTATCTGGAGATATGACTGTGATTCTCTAGTCATAAATGTAGATTGTATATGCCTTGTTGCTTCAAGCTATGACTCTTTCTCATGTGGCACAGCACATAATGAGTTTTTCTCCTCAAATTAGCCAAGCCACAAAACTGAATATTCATGTTTTGTTTATGTTACAGAAGAACAAACAGTACTTGATACCACATGAAGTATTTTGGGTCAAAGTTAGCACTTTAAAGATTTTTCTAATAAATTTCAGTCAGGAGAGTAAATTTTTACTGTTTCAATGCTCTGGAACATGCAAAAACATGAGCTTACATCTCTACTAGATTCTAAAATGCATAAGAAGACCACAAAAGTCTCTTCCACATGTTAGACTATTAATATTGCCCAGATTTAAAAAAAAACATATTTCAAACCATTATACATATTTATTTTTCTTATTGCCAGTACTTAACATAATAAGAATGGTTAAGAATGCCTAAATAACCACACATTTCATAAAAGATGGGAGTCATGATCCTTCTTCCTTCAAAATAATTGCAAAATGTTGTTTTTTTTTCACTGAGACAGACACAGCACAAAGTAGAGCTATAGGCTACAGCTATTTGGAAAGTAGTAGTCAATTTCCATGGAGAATTTAGTGTACTGTCTTATGATATTCCAGGTCTAGTGGGTTAGTAGACCAAGCTTCCTGCATTAATTGAAGGAAAAAAAAAAAAGAAAAAAAAAAAAAAAAAAGAAAGAAAAAAAGGACATTAAAGTAGCCAATGATATTGCTAGGATTTTGGTTTAAAATATTGCTCCCAGGCATAGTGCCAGACTTGAAGCTAAAGCAGTCTTTTACCTTCTGCTAAATTATAACATCTTACGTGTGTTTTAAGCAGAATTGCTGACAGTTCCTTGATCAAAACAGGCTGAAATGCATGGCTCTAATAGAGCTGTGCAATCATTTCCATTAGCATAAATGTGTTCTGCAACACAAGCAAAACAAAATACTCCATTTGCTGAACACAGCAAAGTTTTGTGTGTTTTTATAGTTTGTGATTTATGAAAAAAATAGATCACATTAAAAAAAAAAAAACCAAACAGAAAACATCTCCAAAAGAAACAAAGTATTTCCACAAATTACATTTAAAAATTAAACCCTTAACTCAAGTTCAGATGACCACCTCATAATCGTGATTTAGTCTGGGGCTTAAAAACGCATCTAAAAACATTCACATGACTGGCTATAAAACATCAGCTTTCTTACTCTTCCCTGTATTTTATTCTTCATGAAGAAGTAAAAATATTTGTTTCAGTTAAGTATACTTTGCAGAGATACAGATACAGAGTAGAATCACAGACTTTAACCTGGACTTCAGATATAATTACTGTAGCATGAGAAAGCAAAATAAATGCTAAGCAGAGGCATTTTATTAGCAAAGGTTCCTACTGCAACCTACACTAAGGCCCCTTTCCTGAAGCTCAGTTTTGAGAGATAGTAGAAAGCAACAAATCTGTGATTCCCTGAGCCACTGCCAATACCTGGACTCCTGTAGGTTGATTTATTCCAAGTAGATTCCTTTATTAATTCTCCAAACTTACCTGATTCCACCAGCCTTCCCCTCACTTGGAAGGCCTTATGACAGGCAGGATGCGAACATGGAAGGAGGTTGTAGTCAGATGGGGTCAGATAGTCTCTTCTCCCAGGCAACCAGCAGTAGGACAAGAGGGCACAGACTCAAGCTGTGCCAGGGGAGGTTTAGGTTGGATATTAGGAAGAGGTTTTTTATGGAGAGAGTAATCAGGCATTGGAATGGGCTGCCCTGGGTGGTGATGGATTCACCATCCCTGGAGGTTTTCAAGAGACTAGATGTGGCACTTAGTGTCATGGTCTAGTTACCACAGTAGGGTTGGACTTGATGATCTTGGAGGCCTTTTCCAACTTGGTTGATTCTATGATTCTGTGATTCTGTGTTGATGCTCTTACAGGTCACTGCAAACTGCCTTTGCACTTTGGCAGCTTTGTTCTAGCCCCATGTTTCTTTGCTGTAAAGCAACCTCATTCCTGGCCTCCATCCCTGGCTGTATGCAGAATGGCCAGGATCTTTAGGACAGAAACACGACTTGAGTAGCATTCCCATTTCAAGGTATTTCTGCTCATATTTCTGAGCTTCCAAGACGGATAACATATTTACACCCTCCCCATGTGGAATAAGGGATCACTATGTTAAGTAGGACTACACAGCAAAGCAGGGTTTCAGAAGAGGGGCTTAATTTTGTTTCCTGATGGGATACTTAAATACATAAATTTTTTTCCAGATCTGCTCTTAATTAGTCTTTTGCTTCTCTCTTCCCTTCTCCCCCACTCTTTTCCCTTATTCCTTCTCTCTTTCCAAGACAAGGAAAATTTACTCTGCTTGCACAGTGCCTTGAACACTTTTATACTGCTGTTTAAACATTGTCTATTAAGCTGGTAGAGAGTAGGACAGCTGTTGTAATATAGCTGCTGTTCCTACTGCAACCCTTAATGCAACACAGAAAAATAAATGAGTAAAAAAATACTGCTTAGAGCTGAAAGAAAATTAAGCAATTATTTTTGGGGGGATTTTTTTCTCTTCAGATGTGGAATATTTATCTGCTAAAGAGATTTTACTGATCCACTTAAAATCCCATTTCAAAATTCCTGATCTGTTTTTTCACTGCAACATGGAAGTTCCAGTGGCACACCCAGTGTTTTAAGGGGAAGTAGTTTACTCCTAACTGGATTGAAAAAAATTTGTCTTAGAATGCCAGGAAAAAAATCAACATCTATTTTATGTGAAACACATTAGTTGGCTGTTTCTTTAAGAAAGCAGTGTCTGCAATTTTTGCATATTTTTGAATTCAATTTAATACGCTACAGAACTGTAGCCTTCCCATATAAAAATGAACTATGTGATATAACCGGCATCTTAGATAACATGAAGGACAAAACCAGTCAACGTCAAACATTTTAAATTGTACATTTTGTAGCATTGATTACCTCTAGGCAGAAAATTATTACCAGGTTAGAGAGGCTTGACAGTTGTTTTAAGCTTTGACCTTAAAGAGAGTACACTGATGAAAGCTGGCATGGTTCTGAGGTATAACAATGACTTTTAATAGAAATAAAAGGATTCGAATTGAAAGTATGTATTTGAGAAGCATGGTTAAATTTACCCATTTTTCTAAAAATATTTTAATAGTTAAAAAAAATGCTATCTGAAAGAAGTTCTGATTTTTGGAGTCATGCCTCTTTAATCTTCCAGCAGTAGTCTATATATTCAGCTAGCAGCACAGGAAAATGAGGAGGGTACCCTGGCCTCTAAAAGCAGCAAGCTAGAAGCAGTGTGGAGAAAGTAGATGGTAAAACCATTATTACAATATGGAAGACAGATTAGTCCAGTATTTATAACAAAAATCTATTTTTAGTTGTTCATGTCAACTTGTCCTTGCAAATTTGAAATTAATTGAGATGAAATGTTGAGTGTCAGCTCAATTTTTATCTTTTCTTCTAGACAACTTCAAAAAAAAGAAATCTGTAAATAAGTACTGTATTTTACTCATGTTAAAAACCATGCTGGCCCTTTTCTCAATCGCTCGAGTGCTTTTAAGGATGGATGTGGAGCTTGGTAGTGTGTTAACCTTAGTGGAAGGAATTATACTTTTAATCATCCATGGGAAAAGGAATCTATATTTAGGCAAATGGATAAGATTTTTAAAATTGTTTTTCACACCTTTTCATCATATTCTGTAATTAAATTCTCCAATTTCTCTCTTTCTACTTGTGCTTTCTTTTACTTTCTTACAGTTACTAAGGTCCTGTTCACAACAGAACTGGACAACTCAACATGGTCCACTGCAGGTCCAAATGAGACTTTCTTCTTATGACTCTTCATAAAACCCAGTTGAACTGTCCTTCAGGACTACACATGCAAACTCGCTTTTCCTTTGCTAATACAGACAAGTTGTTTTTGGAAAAGTGTCTGGCAAGACAGAAGCAGAAAAAAGAGGTAGACCAAACTTGAGAATTAGCACAAAGAGCAAAACAACAGGACTGGCTCAGGTGGTCCCAAACCAAGCTGATCCAACCTGGGGCTTTAGTGAAAATTTAGCCTGAAGAATAGAAACTGGGAGAGAGAAGGCAAAAGCAGCATGACTGGGGGAAGGAAATTGGTTTGGGAAGGAAGATGATTGGAACAGGGGAAGACAAAACAACAGTAATGAGTGTTTATGATAGTACATCATATCAGATACAGGAACAGAAGGGGACTTTTTTTAATTTCATTGTGATTACATTATCATCATATACAAAAAAGCTACATTGGCAGACTAAGAACTGCTCTATCAGCTCCAAAGCTACAGACCAGTGTGAAAAATCCAGTGACATTGATAACCAGTGCAAGCCACCATATCTTATAAAAATATGTACATAACCACTACATGGCTGATCTTATGTTTAGTGTTGTTTGCCTAGTATAATAATGACCTTGAAAGGAAAGACCCCACAGAAATTAAAAATGTTATAAGCTGCGCTAAACAGGGCAAACAATGACAAAGTAGCATACTGAATAACTCTTCGTTGCTGGAGCATTATAAGCAGTCACTAGGATGGAAATGGATGGAAACTCCAATGGAAAATATGAAATACTGTGTGATAGCATACATGTTGTAGAGTTAGATTAACCTTCTTAAAACTACCTTTCATTCTGGCTTTTGTACAGTTTTAATAGTTTACCACATAAATGAAGTCATTTTAATGTAGCTTTCTGAGCAAAATATTTTAAAAGCAGCTTTTTCTGCTTGTTCTTTATTCTCCGGGTCCTGATCTCCAGCTGTTACTAGAAAGCATCAGCAACACAGTCATATTTTTCAGAGGCTCAGAGGAGTCTCAAATCCAAGTAAAGTCAATGGGTGATGCTGTTGCTTTGGTCCACTGAAAACATCTGTTATTAGTGCCTATGTTTTATTAGAGTTTTATCCTGTGCAAAATCGTAAAACCCCTCAACCGCTGTTGAGGTTAGTGGAAATTATAAGCACTTAGCATTTGCTGGATGCAAAGAAGGTTCTGATTAGAGCAGGCCAAAAAATGAAATGTTAAATGTTGAAAAAATCCTCATTTTATTCTTTTTTCTACTTTTGAAAGCATTTAAATAATCACATCATATACCAACTCTGCTTCTGACACACAGACATGTCTGGAAGAAGCAGGAAGAATAAGATATTTGAGGCAATTCTCAGCTCGTTGCTACCAAGCAGCTGTAACCTCTTGACAGATCCAGCACAGACTTTGCCCCCACTGAGAGGATGCAGCATCATGCTGTTGCATCCCCTTTTCAGCTGGATCCTGCATATTGATGTCTCCTTGTCATAATCAAAATAGGAATGGAAAAGGTAATTATGAGTAGTATATGATTTAGTATTAGTCATAACTGTCTTCCAGAGCTTTAAAATATCTACAGAGTGCAAAGGATAATCCTGAAAAACAGGAGCTCAGAAAAACAGAGAATAAAATCCTAGGGGTTTTTTGGGACTTCAGTCACACGACCCTAGTTTCTAAGTAGGCTGCAATGATGCTCAGATTAGAGAGCAGTGAAGGGCTCTCTGCATAGATAAGCAGACTTACAGACAGACTGTGGCTTTTGGCATTTTAAAAGTTTGCACTGTTTTGCACAAACTTTAATACATTCATGCCTCCAACACATGTATATGGATGATTCATTCACTTGTCCTCATTACCACTAGGTCATGAAGATGGCTGTCATTTAAATATTTTCTTTTATTTCCCAAATGCATGATATCGTGACTATAAGCAATAGTGTTTGGGACAATTAGAGATGAAGCTAGACATTTTTTACTTTTTTGTGGTGTTTTTTTAATAGTAGCCACATGCACAGGAATTGCCACATGCACTGCAGAGCAGTGAATTTACATCCATTTTAAGTCACTGCAGGGTGAGCATTAAAGCACATATCGCCCTCTGGAGTCTCCTGTGACTAAAAGAAAAACCTTAACCTTTCATTCTTCCTTTGATAACAGAAACCTATAGGGCAAACTATGTGGAATGCAATATATGAAATAATGCTTTCATTAATTCATCCAAGAAGGTATTGAAACAAGTAAAATATTGCCGGTTTTGTTATCTTCAATTAGAACAATGGAGTGGCAATAAGTCATTTTTTTGCATGGACTAGCAATTTTTGTGTGTATTTGCGAGTATATGATGGGTTTCTCCTCTCTGCTTAGACCAACAAAGTGATTATTTTTTGTCCATCATAGACTTAGGTTATTGCATAGAGGCATGCCAGTACTTTCTTCTGCTAACATTTACATACAGTTTTAAAGAAGTAGAAATACTGTGCTTAGCACTTGCAAAACGTTCCATCAAAAACTGCATAAAAATATGATCAAGAAGTCTCTGCTGGTGTGAGTGGGCAGAAAAAACCATCAGGCCCCTTGTATCCTAACACTGTACTTCACAAAGTAAAATATAAATAAATAGGCAGGCAGGAAGCAACAAGTTCACATTGTTTCACAGCTTGTCAACAGCTTACTTTTTTGATAATATCACCACATTTATGAAACTAATGAAGATGAAAGAGTCATTCAGTATTCCTATCCAAAATTCTGGCTGTATTCCATTTCAGGCTTTGCTCCTTCCACATCACTCAACCGAGGGAAACACCTCATTTTTCTTTAAGAACCTGAAACATTGCAGTGGCAAGGTTTTTCTGTGTCCGCAATATGGTTTCTATCACATGGAACTTGATTAACTCACAAAACGTGGCCCCCAAGTCTTGCAGTTAAGTGAAAAATATTACATTGCCTCAGATCACAACTATGTAAGGAAAGACTTCAGGCCAATCTTTCCAACACATTCACAAGTGTTAAGCTAGTGTCTTTAAAAAGTGTGTAGGTATCTCAGCTGTTGCAGTTCTGCAGGACTTTAAAATCAGCTAATAGCAAATTGTCTAATTATGTGGCAGTTCAAGTAGGGATCAAGGCCAAGATTCACTAGATTATCATAGAATCATAGAATCATAAAATGGTTTGGATTGGAACGGAACTTGAAAACACGTAGTTTCAACCCCACTACCACCGGCAGGGACACCTTCCACTAGACCAGTTTGCTCAGAGCTATATCCATCCTGGTCTTGAATATTTCCAGGGATGGGGTGTCCACAACATCTCTGGGAAACCTGCGCCCATGCCTCACTACCCTCACAAAAAAGAATTTCTTACTAACCTCTAATCTAAATCTGCTCTCCTTCAGCTTAAAGACATCCCTCTTGGTCCTATCACTGAAACTTAACACTTATCATTGTAACCTCAGCCTTCTTGTAGGCCCCCTTTAGGTACTGGAAGGCTACTGTAAGGTCTTCCTGGAGCCTTCTCATCCCCAGACTGAATAGCCCCAACTTGCTCAGCCTGTCTTCACAGCAAAGGTGTTCCAGTCCTTGGATTGTTTTTATGGCACTCTGGACTCATTCCAACAGATCTATGTTTTTCTTGTGTTAGGGGCCCCGGTTTTAGGTACTGGAAGGCTACTGTAAGGTCTTCCTGGAGCCTTCTCATCCCCAGACTGAATAGCCCCAACTTGCTCAGCCTGTCTTCACAGCAAAGGTGTTCCAGTCCTTGGATTGTTTTTATGGCACTCTGGACTCATTCCAACAGATCTATGTTTTTCTTGTGTTAGGGGCCCCGGTGCTGGACACAGTACTCCAGGTAGGGTCTCACAAGAACATCCTTCCTTAAAAATAACCTGTTATGCATAACTACAGGCAAAGTTTCCTCATGTGCTGTCAGAGAGGCTTTATTCTTCAGTGCTGCAAAGTACAGTGTTATACTTCCTTGTCTTTCCCCTCCATATCTAAATGGTTCACTCTTTTACTCCTCAACTCTGATTAATTTGCTCTGAGTGGTACTGCTTCAGACTACAACATGCAAAAAATAAAATTTCTGCAACAATGAACTGTCTACATTTTATTCCAATTTTCTTTAAACACCTGACATTTAAGCTTCTCTTTCATCCTGTGTAATACAAAGAATAGACATGTCTGTTAGAAATAATAACCTTTTTGTGATTACTTCCGTAATTAAGCCAAAGCTTTTCTGACAACTGTCCTAATTTCAAGCAAGAATATAGATAAAAATATACAACTTACACTGCATTTCCTCCTACTTACCATTCTGTTCTGCGGCACTAGTCGGGTCAGTGATAAATGATAGGATATTTAAATCTTCTCAAAATTCAAAACATATCTCAATAATTCAGCATGTTATTATTTCAAAAGAATGTAAATCTAGGTGGAATTAGGAAAAAAACAGAACTTCCATGGAAAAAAAGTAGCAATTCAGTAGAATTTCCTCTTCTAGTTAAAACTAATCCATTTTTCTTCCCTCCATTTCTTTTTGTCTCCCATGGATTTCTTATTGCTCTAGTTGTTGTTCTATATCTTTTGTAAGAATACTTGGGAAACGTAGTTCCACATGATACCAAATATTCTTACGCTAGAAGTGTAACTTGAGTCCCAGAATGTATGCCAGTGTTTCATCATCCAAGATCCATGTGTCAGGTCAGGACTACAGATCACATCAGATCACGTCTACAATGAAATGAAGGGAAACATACCGTTTTATACTAAGTGTTCAATCATTCTATGAGAGCAAAACTGGAGATGCCTATTTTATGGATGCAGAGAGAGATATATCGGCAAATCTTTAAAAAGTGTTTTCCTTTCAAAATTAGATATATTTTAAAACAACACCAGAAAAAGAACTTTTCCAAGTTTACCATGCTGTTGTTACCCTCTCTCCTTCTTAAACATTTTTTTGAAGTAGATATAAGCTGTACCAAAATTTTGGATCTAAGCATGGTCATGTTTTACTGTTGTTTCGATAGTGGACCTCTTTCTCATAGACCTCATCACTCTTGGCCCATATTTCAGCATCCAAGTACACAAACGTCATTTACTCCTTGCAAACTCTTAACCAGCTTTTTTTTACTGATATAGATGCTTGCTTATGGAGCCATTCTACATCCTTTGCCAAGCTATCTTTGAAAGCCAAAACCTAATAGGGCAAAATCAGCTAAGTAAAAAATATCCTTGCTGTACAAACAGAAGCTGCATTTTTTTCCCCACACAGACTAAAAGGTCAATATATTATTGCATGGATACATACACATAGTTTTTGCTGTTGCATTTCACAGGACTTAGATAAATGTTTGTTGAAATATCCTTGTGCACTTTGATTTAATGGAAAGAATGGATCCTTATCTCACAGGATCACACCAAATCTCTGAGATGAGACGTGTTAAGCAACCCTGATCAAAAGCAAGAATCGGGTTCATCCAAAACTATCAAAACTACAAACAGTAATATAAGTATCTATATTGACATCGAGTTAGTAACTCTAGTCATGTTCAGGAAATAAATAATGGACTCTAGATCATTTAAACATCATCTGAATACTCATTAGCTCTTGATGTATACGGAAAATAATAAAATATCCCTGTTCAATAGATCTCCACTTATTGGGGAATACTTCTGGAGGGAAATTTTTGGGGCAAGTCGCCCTCTTCCATGCAACCAACCTGTGTTATAGTATATTATTTGGTACAAAAAAATTGCAAAATATTTCTTTGTCATTCCAAATATAACAGGAGGCAATAGCTGGATTAGCATGAAATTGGATTTTGGAGACAGGAAAAACAGAGATTGCCCTCTTTTCCATTCAACAACTGAATCTAAGAGACTAGCTACTGGTACAGCTCTAACTTACACTGAATGCAGCCCCTATCTGACAAGATTTAAGGCACTGTTTCTGCAGCAGCAGCAACTAAAGCTGGTGCTGCCTCCTTGACTTTATGTTTCCTTGGAATAACGACAAAAGAATGAAATGAAAGTGCATCAGATAAAAACACTTAGAGATAAGCTAAATTTTCTGCTTTCAAATCCCTCTCACTCTATATAGTTTTCCAAAGATGTAACAGATAAAGAACTTTTCATGGGCAAGGAACAAGGAAAATATAAAAGCTGGGAATAGCATTATATCTCCTCCTGCTAGAAAGGAGAAATTTTTTCTATCAATGATCTTTGGTAACTCCTAATAAAGAGCCAATTACAGGCTTGTATTTAGTCAAGAATTTCTGTAAATACAGTCTTTAAAGTCTTCACTTGTGAAATGGGCACATCAGATATCATTTTGTGCTTGCAGGGTTATAAAATAGATATATTCATCCTGTCATGGAAAAGTGCAGTATCAACTGTATAAGCAACTCAATAGAAAATTGCATCTTCCATTGTTTGATTGATTTTTTAAAAAAAAAAAATAATTACCTTACAATGACTATAATATGTTTTACTGCTGTTCTCAAAGCTCACAAAGAGGAGAGGATAAAATTAGTGTGTATACATTTGCATTACTAGTGCATTGTAGTTTTATACTCTAGAAACTACTCTGAAGGAAAGATGTATAGGCCAGTGGAAGAGGATAATACCATTAAGTCTTCTTGAATGTTGTTATTGGTATAAATACATCCAAGAATATCTTATAATTAAGTAATTATTACTATAATATCAGCCAGCCACTAGCACCAATTCTGACTACTTAGTAGCCAGAAGATATTCCTAGAAACAGTAGACCAGCATTTACTGAAATATGCTGCAGAATAATTTGTCCTTACTTTGTCTATAGAAATGGCAGTCATGCTCCTGATTTATTAAGCTATCTCTTACTGTGGTTTCTGTTTGCTTTAAGAAAAACCGCAAATATCCAAGCTCCTTTACTCAGATAAGAAAGGAATTCAAAGCAGATCCTATTAGAAAAAAATTTTCGATATTATAAATTACATGGCAATGAGATTACTTAAAACCCCATTGATTTTGTTTGGTTTACTTAAAAACCCAAATATTGAGTCCATAATACCGAAATGTTAACACTCAGAAGGGTTCAAGGCCAGGCTGGATGGAGCCCTGAAGAACTTGATCCAGTGCATGGCATCTCTGCCCATGTCAGGGGACTTGGAACTAGATAGTCTCTAGGGTAACTTCCAGCTCAAGCCATTCTATGATTCTACAAGTCTATGATACTATGAAATGAATTTCCAAATTATTCAATATCTACTCTTTGATGTTTGAGACATCGGTGCATGACAATGTATCTCCATTGCATAGAGTTGATTTAAACTCTAATCCTGCACTAGCTTACATGAAGTCATATTCAGTACCCTGATCTTCCAGAGAAAATTCAAGGTATGAAGATGCTAGAAGCCTGCTGTGCCTGCACTCCTGAATGTATTGTCCAAATGCGTTATTATTCCTCTACCAGGGAAAATATTTTCTTTCCTCTCCTGTAATATATATGTTTAATATCTTTGTAATGATGCTGTAATGAATGAGTGGACTGATAGTCTTTCCTTTCACAGTTCTATAAAAAAAAAAAAAAAGATAATGAGTCTGGACACAAAAAATATTACAGTACAATGTTGACAGCAGACTCAATCAGCATGTATTGAACTCTACAACCCTGACCTAGCGAAGTACTTCTGTACTTGCTGTATATTAAACAAACCAGTAATCTCATGGACTTCACTGGACCTATTAATCCTTTAAATCAAAACTAATAATCTTTATTACTGTTGGGTTTTGTTTTTTTAAAAAATAAGGTATGCCACATTTCAACATTAGGCAAGAAATAGTGCAACTACTGAGACGTTGGAGGCTATGGAACCCAAACCTGAAAAGGCAGGTCTAAAAGCATACATACTAAGAGATATTTAGATTTTATAATATATCCAGCAAATATAATGGTAAATCGGGGGAATTTTTCTGTTGCATTGAAAAGAAGGATAACCTATTTTTTGAAGGTAGGAAGTTGTTCTGTTGCATACAAATTTTCCATGGTCAAAACTGGTTTATGCAAACAGAGTTCTAAAGTTTTCTGGAAAGTCTAAACTTCTCCAGCCTTCTTATGCTTGCTTGAGTGACAGTATGATATTATTCTGAAGGTTGCACAGTGACTCTTTGATCTTAAAGCTTGTAAAGGCCGTCTCACATGTGCGTGTTCTAATATTTGCTGATAATCTGACTTGAACTTCAAGGCTATAAGACCTTGGATCAGTGATTTGCAATTCAAGTGCCTCAGAAAAAAAAAAACAAACCAAAAAAACAGCTTAGGCTTATTAAGTGTTGTTGTAAAGCTATTACAGGCAAGATTTTTTTTAAGCAGCTTTGAAAGTTCTCTCCAGAAACTTTGCCCACAAAAATACATACAGAATGTAACCAGCATCACTGTGGGCTCCCTTGCATCTCCATTTTTTAACTCTGCCACCCCATAAGAAATCTACTCAAAATTATAAGTAAGAGTTAATCAAAATAATTAAACACTCAAGCAGGTATCCTAAGAAAATAAGACAGAAGAATTTACTTTTTCAACTGCATCCTGTAGCTCTGCCCCTTTACTGTTATATGTTGCTTTTACTACAATACAAATTGTGAACCTTCAGGCAGGGATTATCATTAAACAGTTTGTTATGCAGAGAAATAAAAGGGAAGATAGTGGTAAAAACTTAAACAGAAATGATGAGGTACTAACACTAAATTCTGAACATAATGCAAATTGTAAAGAGACAGTCTGAAATTACTTGATATTTGGCTATGTAAATTCCTCTGGCTCAGAAGTCCAGCTTGATTTACAACCGTTCCTCCAAGACTTGCTCAGTCCAACCTGGCATCAGAAATGTCCTCAATGGAAGGTGACTGCACTGGAGGGGTCAAGGCTGCACAAAGTCATAGAAACAGTACACTGCTTTGAAGAAAATGGAAAAAGCTAAGTCTACAATTTCTGCTCTGTATAAACCAAATTATGTCAGAGTTCACTCAGACTGAAGTACTGTTCTGTTTCTCCTCTGCTTTTCCATTTTTCCCTTGGTCTTTTTCATATTTTACACTGTTATCCTTTCTCATTAATAGTATGAAACAATGATGCCACTTTATCAGTTTCCATGTAATCACTGTTTCATCTTTATTTTAAAGAACAGAGTTTGTATAAGAGGTTTAGTTAACTCACAGCTGTGAGATGAAATATATTTATTTCTTGCCATTGAAATGTGTTTCCTAAAGAGTAATCACATACGTATTTGAAGATTGTACTTGAAATTCAATATGGAATATAGAAAACAATACAGGATATACACAAAGAAATGAGAAATTATGTCTATTAGAAGACTCACAACCTTCAAAAACTTTATTTTGATTTTCTTATATCACATAGTCACAGTGCTCTGGATGTAACAAACATTCTTGCAAAGGATGTTGCTAAGTAAATAAAAATAATTTGTCAGGTTTTGTGGTGATCACTTTACAGAAAAGAGAAAGGCTATAATCCTTAGAATCATGTGTAACAGAAGTCATTAACAATTTAAGACACTTCGGAGACATCAAACAGTAGACTAGAGTTACCACCTTCAATGTTACCCAGACTGAGAGGATGAATGTTAGGAGTGGAAGAGATATAATACTAATTTAGTAACTAAATCCTTTCTGTGTTTCAGTAACAGAAAATTTATCAAAAATTAAAGTCTCACAAATAGCAGGAAGCAACAAAAAAAAAAAAAAAACAAGATAAAATTAAAGGGTGGATTCAAATCAATTATAAGGAGACTCTATGGTAAAAGATTATTATTTTGCTTCCCATTACACAAAGTCAATCAATAAGCAAGGTGTAAATCACATATATCTTTATGTAGTTTTCTTAGATAGCTATACATGGCCTTAAATTCTTTTTTAGGAACAACCTCTTTGTCATGCATTTTTCCAAGCAGTTTGGGCTTCAAGACCACGCTAACATATAAATCCATAAGTTCAACCCTGAAACTTGGCCTAGTGCCCCATACTTTTTTGCACTGGAGCTGGTAAGGCAATTCCTGTGCCAGAGATCTAGGAAATCTAGTCCCCAGAAAGTCTGTGAGACTCACAACATCATAAAAGGTACCATGTAATTCCAAAGATCTATTTCATTGATGGAAATAAGTACATATTTAAAGCCAGGAAAGAAATATGCATTTTCTATACAATTTTTTTAAGGAGACCACTCACAACAAAGACTCTTATCAGTAAGCAATTTTTGCAGAAGAATTTGTTAGGAATACATTAAATGTATGAGTACATGATTGAAAATTTTGCAAATGCATTATAATATGTAGGAATAGACCTTAAGTTGTGTTCTCTAACTAAGTGTTATTCTACAGTTCCATCATTGCAGTTTTACAGTTTTCATATAATCATAGATGTTCAATATACCTGAAAACTTTTTGCCTTTTATAACTAATTTCATTGATATTATTACTTTACTGTATATCAATTCCAAGTGATAGCTGCCCTTATTTTATACTCTATTTCACTTCTTTTTGTTTCCTCAAGCTGTTTGCCCTGTCAATTAAAATTACAACTTCTTTAGGATGAGAAGGGGACAGACCCAAACATGATAAATCTTCACCTTCTAATGGGTTTACAATGCACTATAAAAACATATTAGATAGATAGATAGATAGATAGATAGATAGATAGATAGATAGATAGAATAAAAATAAATAAATAAATAAAAGCAACATTGCAATTAACAATCACAAGTATATAAACTGTCTACTATAAGGACATGAATGCCACATCTAATCGAATACAGAATTGTATCGCAAATTCATAATGTAAACTCATACTTTGAATTCCACCTCATTTAATTCAGAAATTCATGGACTCAAGTAACTCAGTTTTATTTACTCTTCATGTCACAATGGGAAACAAACATTTTACCCTTTTAATAGATATTTTGTGAATGAAAATAACAGCTGTTCTCCAAGTCTCTGTCCTGCAAGGCATCTTAAAAAGATTGCACATCATTTTCTATGTGAAAACAATCGAAAGATTTACATGGAATTACTTTGTGCAGTGGCAGTGAAATTAAAGTTTAGATGTAATCAAGTGGTTTATACCTATTAAATGTTTCATTATACTTTTTTTTTTATTTTAAAAGTTTGACCTGTATGACAAAAGCTAGTATACCATAAAACAATTTTTTACAATAATTGCACTATAAAAATTGTATACATTGATACCTATATTATTTATGTGCATTCCTGTATGTGTTTTATGCAACAGAACTTTGTAACACGTATTAGCCCTGTTCTTTCTTGTTAATGTGTATAAGAGTAGGCCACATTAGACACAGGTTAATTAATTATTTGACTTTTAGATTCTATTCTATTTGCAAACCAGTGTATAGCATCATATTGGAAGTCATTAGAAAGGATTTGTAGAACACATTATATCCATACCTAGGTACTTGGAAAAGATATGATATAGGAGATCCATTCTACAGCAGAAGAAAATATATAATGCACACCACAAGGTGTGCTATGTACCCATATCTACATTTTGACATTTTCCTATCTTTATATTTTGCTGAAAAATTGGTATCTAACTTGAGTGTCTATATTTATGGATTAATTTCCCAATATGTCAGTTACGGCAAATAAATTTCTCCAGAAGACATTTTTTCATGAAGGTACCTATGTTCTGATGCTAATATTAGAAATCATGAATGCGATCTGCTACCAATGACTTCCCAAGAACCTTCTATGACAATCAGTTTTGCAACTCACTCAATTCAACCTTATCTAAAACAAATTCTAGTTACCTCTTTACTAAATGAAGCAAACTGTCATCTTCTCTTCTAAACTCATAATGCAACATGTTGCAATTGGTAAATAGATAGCAGACCTACATTGGCTTCTCCAATACTACGCTTTTCATCTATCATCATTAATCACTCTATATTTTTTATTTTGCAGAAAAAAAGACATAAAAAAATTAAACAGACTTAGAGACTTGAATTTTGCATACAAGGAAAAATGAAATATGAAAGTGAAGAATGAAATGGCAAATGGATCAAAATGCTTATTCAGTTAGTATAGTTAGTGGTATCTGATTTAATTTAAAACATACTTTCTCACTGAAGAGTTTTCTTCTTTCTCTATCAAACAATAACCTTTCAGAAAAGAAAGTGCTATTCAAATAACATAAGAGTTAATGTACTATGATACTTCACAGCTGAGCATGAACACAGACAAAATTCTTACAGATTTTTTTATATTGGAGACTACGTGTGATAATCATCTAACAATTAACATGAAAGACAAGGCTTATAAGACAAGAAGGACATGCACTCTCGGGGAAGTTATATATCTTAACATGCCTTGATAATGTGTGAAGGTCATATATTGAAACAATCACCTAAAACATGTGTAACATGTCCACAGCTGTTTTATTGCACTTATGTAAATGAGATTTTTTGAACTGATGGTTCATATTTTCCCAACTCACATAATTTAATGCATGTTTAATTCTCATCTTTGTAGATAATTTCTGTTTATTAAGTGAGCAAAATTATTATGGCTCTGAATACCCCACAGTGTTAACATTTTTTAATAAGAAATAGCATAATCCATGTTTCGTAAGAACTATGACTGAGAGGATAAGAGCCAGATCCACAACGTTTCTTAGACCCATAAAAATTCTGAAACTTAAATTCACCTATAAATCTCTACTTCAACACAGTTCCAGCTGTCTAAATGACAGATAAACTCTAGTACCTTAGTGTTTACTTTGGGGTTTTCCAGGTATTTGAGGCTGTGTCTGTGACCAGTATCTAGTCCATCTTAATAGGTCTTATTGCCTAGCTCCAATAACAAGAAACTATAAACTAGACTGTAGATCAATGACTACAAACAACAGAGTCCCTAAGGCTTGGCAAGTTGCTAGTCATTAGCCAAGACACATACGCTATCATTTTCCAGATCACTACAATTTCAACTTCATTTAAGTCTCTGCAAACTCTGAGACACAGCTAACAACTCAGCAGCTAAGTCGGTTATAGTCTCCCTCATTTTTTTCCTTAATGCTTAAAGAACTGTAACAAGAAAGAACAATCAATCTATTCTAAATTGAGACCACTAGAATTCAAACCTCTTTGAATATTACAAATGACAACCAATAACTGTTTATCTGTATATAATTAAATACTTTTGCAATTCCTGCAAATGAAGGAGCTGTAGGTAGGACTGGCATTCTAGTATATTATGTGAAAAGCATGCTATATGTCAGCCTCCATTTTGAGTTTGTGCTTGATTATGTCCTTCAGAACAAATTGCAAACAGCAGATTGGATTGTACCCATATTGTTAAGTGTTTTGCCTTTTAACAAAAGAAAAATGAACTGTGAATGTCTCCCGCTTACAAGAAAGCCTAAAGGATGCTTGTGTTTCCACATGCTATTCATCTCAACTAGTGAAATATCAGTAGATGAGTTACAAGAGGAAGAAGAGAAAATCTCATCTCAGACAAGGCCTGAACGTAAAATTTAGAGAAATAAGTTTTCTTGGTAGAAGACAGACTACACAGGTGTTTTCACACTGTGGCAGAAAGGAAGCTGTGGATGTGGACATGCATGTCTGCAGCAATCTTGTTTACAAAAATAGGTTTCTACATCCCTTACATGACCTGTAACGTGTTTTCAAAAGCAGCTGTGTGATAGATTGCTCTAAGAGTACAGCTCTGCAAGAAGTATGCATAACATATTGGACATGCTTAAGAAGGTTCAGTATTAACCCTGAACTGCTAGCACAGCTTTTCACATGCCAAAGAAGGAATACCAGCTAAGCAAATACAGTTCTGGATGTCCCTAAAAGGCTGCACTTGAAAAGATTGCATAGACTGCATTAAACTCAGTAGGTCCAGAAGAAAAAGTGGGATCTATTATCACAGTGGAATGATCATCTACACAGTGAAGACAAACATAAAAATGTCTCTGTTGAATTACTGTAGGTTGCATTTTTATTCACCATTTCAGTGTAATAGCATGATGCACTAACTTATGAACATTTCCACTGCTTCCAAAACATTTCTTTCTCTCTCTGTCCTATTACTACTTTTAAATAATAATATACCTTATCACTGGTATATTAACATTGGTGCCATAGGTTGGATAATTTTCCTGTAAGTTTTTACACTGCTAATCTGTAAAGGGTACAGCTGAGATTCCTGTAGGCACAGCTCTCAACATTGGATGCGTTTAGTCAAAGGAGCTTTCTCCTGCAGTATACCATCATGAGAAGATTTTAAATGCCATGATAACCCTTGCAGTTCATGGGAAGAATGTTCTTCCTGACATGACATCCCTGCCTGCTTGAACAGCTACACATCTTCCCTCACAGACTTGAAATCAACTGTATTCATATGTCAGTTGTAGAAAGTATATGATTTCTTGACTAGTATACCACAAAAAAAATTATTAAATCACCTAAAAAGCAATGGATTTCTGCTGGGCCTAAATTTGCTCTTTTATCTGAGTAAACTCCCATGGCATTTCATGGTTTGAAAATGCATATATGATATTACTCCATCTGAAATATCCATACTACTAAAATATCCCATGTGTGCCAGATGTTTAATAAAGTCACTTCAGAACTGTAGATTTATACTGCAAAACCATCTCTTTAAGTGAAGGCTAAAGCATATTTTCTAAAGAACAGGGACATTGTGGCTTTCTAAAACACAAACTGCCATTGCAGTATCAGATCTCAAAAATATTAAAAGTCAAAAGCTACCCACCACTCATCCATACCCTGTGATTCCTACACTGAATCAGCTTCAACACTTTGAAAGGTATAGGCCTATAAATGAATACCAATTTGAATGTAGTGGCGGTGATTTATGTTTTGTTATACAGAATCTTATTATTTATTTAAACGTATCTTGGGATCCAGGACTAGTACTGAAATTGTTTCAGTTGTATTGATTGTCCTTACAGCACTGAATACTTCTTATCTATCCAACTCTTCTGTTCTGTAATTAGCCACTCATCGTGAGAAATGATGCCCTTCAATTTAATTAGCTTGAAAAACATCCGCATTAATCTGCTTCTATTTTCTCATGCAGAATGCCCACAGAGTCTCATTGATATGTTACTAAGATATGTTTTTACTTTTTGTCTGTTTACTTTTGGTTTTTGGGGGGATTTTTGGTTCTTTTTTTTTCTCTATCATAAGGCTGGCACAGAATTACAGATGTAAAAAGGTATTATTCACTGCAAAAGGATTGTGTTTAATTATTTAATATCTCCCTGATTTAAGGGAGTCTTAGCATTCTTCTCCAATTCTTTGTATGCTCACATATCAATTAAAAGCTTCTTGCCTTTCATTAGTTCAGTAACTTCAAACCAGGATTCTGATAATAGGCAAAATTTACATAGTACAGAAAATCCTGTTCTCACTTCAAAATCCATGTTGGTAACACAGTGGCCTGTCCTAGACATTGCACAGCTATTCTACATAGCACAGCAGACAGCTTCTGGTGCTCTGAATTCATGGGTTCTCCCTTATGAAATCATAAATCACAGCAAATTCAGGCAGACATTCAGGCAGACATCCTCCTCTTCCACATTTATGCCATGATGATTACTTCCCCTAAAGAACAGAGAGGACTCCATCAATGGCAACTTATTTATGTATCATGCATTAACATTTTGAACTTTCTGTTTTTCTGTGTGCATCTGAATGCAGATGGTTTTCACCAAGCATCCAATACACCAAGCTTAAAAGTCAACTAGGAGCAATATGGAGCAATTCTGCAGCAAAGAGTTCCCTGCTGCTCTGCACATAGATCTTCTCTAGTGTCTGACCCTACATCATGCAATGTTTAAAATTCCAGGCAGTGAACCAGTTATGTCACTAAAAAAAACCAAATTAAAAACTAGAGAAAAATCAGGATTTTGCATTAGAAGGACTCCTGCAATACTGTATATAGAATGTCTTTTCATTATTTAGGCTTTTACTGTCTGCATCCGTAAGGAAAGTATTCATACATAATCATTTGGAAATTTGTTGTAATTCTATCTTTTCTCATCAGTTGGTTGTGAAAGGGCTTGCTAAGCTTTGTGCTGTTGCTGTTCAGAAACAAGGAGAAGTGCCTTGTCACCTCTTTACCAAAAAAACTTTTGAGTTTAGTGGTATCAACACTTTAAAAAGATTTTGCCAGCGAGTTTTAGCTTTATTTTGGAAATAAATAAACTGAAATACAAAATTTAAAGTAACTATTTTCATAAATGTTGAGTAATCACCACTTCTGAGAAAGGTCCAGGATAACGGGAAATACGGATCAACATTTTTCTTAAAAGCAAATTGACTGATTGTAACCATGGGCTTGATCCCATGGATTGTTACATTTGAGCTCCTATTGGATCAGTAAAGGAAGAGGGCATTTGCATTTCTTGAGTGTTGGAGAAACAGACAAAACAATAATCTATGTAAGAGTGTACCTCCTAACATGCATGTTATTATGGCAGGGACTAGCTAAGGTATTTTATTCTGCAGGTGTAAAACTCCTATGACCATCCCGTACCTGATCTTAGCCCAACTTTTTACTCAAGTGTCATCCATACCTAAAACTGTTCTGATATACAGTCTCAAGCATTTCCACTTATTGGTCATTATTTGGTATAAAGTTCTTTGCATAGATTGAGTCTCTCAGTTTCTTCTAAAGAGAAAGAAATAATTAGGCTATCATTCTAGTTCGGGTTCCTTTGGATGGAATGGGAGCCCTTTGATAGGAAGAAATATGCTGAACAGAGTTGCTTAAACGTCACACAGCAGCCAATGTATTAAAACAGCAGCACAACAAATTGTTTTTCCCTTTGATGTTTCTTTTGTGTTTGATGCATATGAGAGGATATTGTGACTGGAAAATAAATATCTCCTGTCAAACACAAGGGATCCCTTTAACTTCTGAGTGCACCATTTCTACTTAAAGCAATGTGAAAGAGGTATTTACAAGTTAGAAACATAGGGTTTATATACAGTGTGAGTTCTACCATCTTTGGCTAGGTAATTTGTTACAGCTCAATGGGCAATCATTAGTTTGGCTCTCAGGAGAGAATGTCAGTCTAGAACGGTTCTCCACTGTTCAGATACTGGACTTCCATCAAACATTATGAAAGGAGGTAAGCACAACCCTTAAACAAAGGGGGGAAAATTTGAAGTGATATACTGTTGGTTGGAGTTTGTCTGAGAGAATAAATAGTAGTTAAAGCAGTATAGACCTAACAGGATGAGGAGCAGTGTTGGGAATGTACCCCAGGCAGGTAATACTATTAAAAGTAAAAAAAAAAAATAGAGTTAGGAATAGGATCAAAGTGTCTGGCATTTAATCTTTTTTGGGCTTAAAGGAACACCCCATTCCTGTTTGAATAAATGATACTGTGGAACATAATAAGAAAATGTTGTCCTCCCTACAGAGCCATCCACATCTAACCTTAAAGACCCTGCTGGTATATTCAACATGGCTAACCATATCACAGGCTGTTAGACTTCATGATCTACATCTTTAAGGTATTTGTCTTTCTTCCATTAATCATTCTGTTTCTCTGCTTTTCTAACAATCATAAACTTCCTGGTCATATTTATTTCAGACCAGTTGTTCTTCTGCTGATGTTACCCTTTTGCCACAAAAGCTCTACGTCCTATTTTGTGCTTATCTTTGGACATATTTATATGTATCTGTCATACCCCTCTCAACCTTTAATTTACAATACTATACAAACCGAGCTGTTTAAATCTCCCGTCATGAACAAGCTCTCCATTCCCCTTATCTCTCTTGTAGTCCTTCACAGGTGATGTTCCAGGCTGAAATCCATCTTTTCTGAATGTGACCTGAACTATACACAGTACTCCAGATTTAAGTCTCACCAATGCCCTATTCAAAAACATTGACTTTATTTCATCTCTTCCAGAAATGCCTTCCCTGCTTCATTCCAAAGGTGCACTACAGGCTTTACAGTCTCATCACACTGACAATCAGAGATGAGTCTGAACTAGCTAGTCACCCAGGGTGTTCTCCACAGACATAATTTCTAACTCATCAGGTTACAGCTGAAATGACTGTGATTAGATTGTCAGCACATAATTTTGCACTGTTGCATTTCATGACCTATCTGCTTGCAGCACTCTTTTCATCATTTAGTTGTTTCTTTTTCTTATCACTTTGTCATACTGCTGATTTTTTCTAGTTTTGTCATCAGAAATCACATCAGTTTTCCTTAATTTTTCTTAGTTTTTCGTAAGATGATTAAAGAAAATATTGAACTAGATCTGTCCAAACACCAGTCCATGAATAAATCAGCATTTGACTTCTTCCCCATTTATGTTTTTCAGTTTGAACATTACTCATGCTCTTTTCCTTTTCACTTCTATTGCATGGTATTTCTGCGATGCTTCATCTTCCTTCACAGTTTTCCATATATAATCATATGTGTTTGTAAAGCATAGCTAGACAAGATCTACCATGTCTCCCTCCTTGAATTATACATGATGATGAATTATTATACAATAATTAAGTCAGCCTGGTTTTAGTAAATTTGTGTTGCATTTGAAATCTACTCTTGTTTTATTAAAATCCTATATCTGGAATGATCATTTCCTTAAACATATATTTTCAAGTGTTGCATACTACTGATGACATGTTATCAGCCTTGTAGTCATCTAGACAACTGATTCCCTACCCAGTCTCTTAAATATGACTACTGTGTTTGTTATTGTATTCCATCATTCACTCCTGAGACTCTCCATCATTTACCGACAGTCCTGGCACACTGGGGAAGTCCCAGATGATTGGAAGTTGGCGAATGTCACACCAATTCACACCAAGTGTTGCAAGGAGGATCCAGGAAATTACAGGCCTGTCAGCCTGACCTCAGTGTCTGGCAAAGTCACAGAGCAGATCATCCTAAGCGTGATCACAAAGCACATCCAGGATGGGCAAGGGATCAGACCCAGTCAGCCTTTTATGAACCGCCTGGTGGGTGAGGGGAAGGCTGTGGATGTAGTCTACCTGGACTTCAGCAAAGCCTTTGACACCATCTCCCATAACATACTCCTGAAAAAGCTGGCAGCCCACAGCTTGGACAGGGGCACTCTCTGCTGATTTAAGAACTGGCTGGATGTCCCTGAGAGTGGTGGTGAGTGGTGCCACATCCATTTGGTGGCCAGTCACTAGTGGTGTTCCCCAGGGGTCAGTGTTGGGCCCAGTTCTCTTTTATATTTTTGTTGATGATATGGATGAGAGGATTGAGTGCACCATCA
>NW_008679963.1:0-14058 GCF_000695815.1 Acanthisitta chloris | reverse complement strand
GTGTGCATGTGTCTAAACTTCAGTTGATCTTGGAATCGCAGAATGAGCTGAAAATCATGGATCACCTTTGTTTCCCTCGGTTGTAGCATTTCTTTTAAGATGCATCTTAAAGTTTGAGTATCAGTAACAAACTTTTCCTTTTTTGACAGGCTGGTGAAAATTGCCCCTCAATATTATGACATGAGCAATTTTCCACAGTGCGAAGCAAAAAGACAGTTGGATCGCATCATTGCCAAACTTCAGTCCAAGGAATACTCACAGTACTGAATTTATGCTTTGAACTGAAGTTATTCAGAGGACAGCTTTAAGAGAGGAAAGGATTCAAAGTTCAAGTTGTGCTCTTCACTTTGGTTCAATAATGGCCTTTATTTGAAAGCTTTTTAATTTTTCTTTACAGTAAATATTCCATTCTGATTTCATAAATTAAACATTTATGCCTCCCTTTTGTGTTGACACTGTAGCTCATACTGGAAAAGCTAATCAATGTTTTGCAGTTTATTGAAAGTAGTTCTATATATAACAATGTTATAAGCATTTCTTTAGAAATGGTTGAAAATGCTTCTAAAAATGTGATTATCGACCATGGTATGCATGATCGTTGTAATTGTTGACATTCCTTTTAGAAGTTGTGAAATGTTACAACTTGTGCTTCTGTAGACACAATCTTCAGCTTCAGTACGAAGGTACTGACTTCAATAAAGTCTATTTATACTAATTTTGTGCCACAGTATGTCAGTATTTCTATTGTTTTGACTGAGACTTGAGAAGCCATTTAGTGTCCCATTAAACTGCTGTTTGGTTGACATGGCAGTAGTTTAATGTTTTGCTGTTAACAGTGTGGATGTTTAAGCAGCACAGTGGTGGTGACATCAGGTTGATCCCTTGCAAAGTTGTTGAATTTCTGTAGGAAAAAGGAAATGCATGCAGCCGTGTTAGGAGAATGCTTCCTTCAAACCTAGCCTTAGAGGTTCCTTGGACAGAACTGTAGTGACATGTCCTGTAAAGTGAAGTGTCTGTGGCCAGGTAGGAATTGCCCTGCTGGGCAACACTCAGCTACTGCTCAGGATCAGCACAAACAATAGCATATGTGACACTGTAGGTCAAGTCACACTGCACTGTTGTAATTTTGTAGTGATTTTTAGTGAGATATGGTTTGGCAGTGTTTTCAGTCTGGGCAGGCTAATCCCATGAGGAATTTATAGTAAAATTTGATTTCTCAGACTGAGAGTTGGCATTGTTCAGCCTGGAGAAGAGGAGGAGGAGACCTTATTGCGCCTTTAAATATGTACAGAGGTTTTGTAAGAATGAGTGAGGCTTTTTACCAGGGCCTGTTGTGACAGGACAAGGGGCAGTGGTTTTACTCTGGCACGAGGGAGGTTAGGATGGGACATACAGCAGAAATTCTTTACTATGAGGCTGTTGAGGCCCCTGAAGAGGTTGTCCAGGGACGTTGTGGATGCTCCATCCCTGGAGTGTTCAAGGTCAAGTTGGATGGGGCTCTGAGCAGCCTGGTCTAGTGGAAGGTGTCCCTGTCCATGGCAGGGAGGTTGGAACTAGGTGATCTTCCAGGTCCCTTCCAACCCAAACCATTCAGTGGTTTAGTGTATCTGATCGGATCTTATTTTTCCCCCTTTCCCCGGAACACACTGAGATACGGTTTTTCTGGCAAAGAGAAGCTGGAGCAGCTCTTGCTGATATCTTGCTGATACAGGTTCCCCTAGGAAAGGAGCTGTGCATTGTCACACTGTAAGTCTGAAGCAGAAATAGGTTATGTTTGGAGAGCTGGTAACTAGCCTCAGTTAGACTAATCTTAAGCACTGATGTTTGGGATATATCTTATTTAAATCATAGCAGCTGGCTGTAAAATTACTTGGAATTGAATAATTTGAGCATTTTCTTCCAACTTTTTTTCGAAATTGCTATTTATATGATGGGAATAGAGAATTTTTGAGAACTTTTTTTTTGAGCAATGGAAACGGTATTGTGAGGGGAAAAAATATGCCTGAAGATTAGAATTTGGATGTATATTGTGCAGTGGGAGCTGGGAGTCTGGCTCAACCCCGACAAGTGAGTGAGGGAGTAGAGGATCACCTGAAAATCCCATTGTGGGATGGGTCTGGACTCTCCTGCCCTGCAAAATCATTTCCAGTAGGAAGGAGGGAGGTTGACTGCATAAAATGTTGAACTAGAATTGAGTTTTCTGACTGCAGTTACAAGAGTTTTTATTTAAAATAGGGACTATGAACTTCTTCAGCAACTGCATTTCAAACTGATATTCCTAAACATGCAAATGTTGGTTCTGCCAATTCCTGCTCTAGGGTGGCTCAGGTCAGGTATGTGAGGTTTCATGATGACCTGCTGATGATTTATGTGAGGGGCAGAGGGGGCTGCTGTGTGCAGTGCTGAAAACTGACTGCACCCCAGGTAAGAATTTCTCTAGCTCTTGTGTGCAGCCTTCAGCTGAAGGGTGTATGACTTTCCCTAGGTCTAGCAAGAGCCACAAACACATCCAGCTCTCTGGATAAAACCCCTCAGGGAGCCCAGAACCAGCTGGCATAAGCTGCTGTAGCTTGGGTCCTTGGGGATGGGGGGAGCAGATGGCTAAGGTTGTGAAGGGAACTTGACACAGGATAGACTTTGGCCTGGGTTTTTTTTACTCTGTTTTTTAGAGTTTTTTTTAAATTGTCATACCCACAAACTCAGCTTGGGCTGTGACAGCTGACCTGGGATCTTTCACTGTGCTCTGCCTTTGCTACCAGGAATGCAAATACTACAGGCCGAACTCGTGTCCTCTTGACAGCTGTGCTACCCTGCCACCTTCCAATTAAGCCAGTGACACCTGTGCAATCCACCTGAAGGCACAGGGGTGCACCAGTGTCATGGGCTTAATTGGAAGGCTGTCCTGTCCCTGGCTGTCACTGGGGACAGAGCAGGCCTGGTGCTCCCTCCCCTCCTGACAGTGGGAGTGTGAGCAAACGGGAGCAGCTTTGCCTGCTGGGACCCTCTGGAATCTGAGGACTAGTGCTGCAGGAAGATACGGAAGCCCAGACATCTGGGGAACCGAGGGGGTTTGATACTTGCATGACACTTGTGTATGTCATCATGATTCCTTGAAAAAGCTCCCTGTACTGAAGAACTGACAAGCAAAGTGCTCTCAGTACTTGTGTCTAGGATTGAAGCACTTTCTCGTAGGGCAGTGTGTGTGCTGTATACAGAAATTTCTTTGCTAATGATGGAGTGTGGGGGATGGCCCTGGGGTTGGAGCAGCTTTGTCCAGGCATAGTGCAGCCCGTTCTGCTGCCCAGTACTGATATCGAACTGTTTGGGGCAGTAACATACAGACTCACTTAAATCACTGTGGATACCTTAGAGTTACTGCAAATCTCACTTCTGTGTGATTTTAGAGCCACAGAGCAGTGGGAGGGGTGCAAGATATCTAAGGAGTTACTGACCCTCTGAAGGAGTAGTGACAGGGACAGCTTGACTTCTTCAACAAAGCCATTTCTTGGCTCCTAAAGGGAGGCTGAATCAGGAGCTGCCTGAGCTCCTGTTATCCAGGGGGTACAGCAGATTCATGCAGAGGAACTTGGGTTTGAGAATAGCTCTGGGCTTTCACAGTTAAGTGCTGAAAGGTAAAGCCTCATTCCCATTTTTCTGATGGGAAAAGCGGCAAAATAGGTTACCCAGAGAAATAAAAGGAAACCAAGAAAGAGGTGTAGGAATGAGGCTACTTTATGAGCATATGAAGGTCTCTGCCTTCCTCGAAAACCTCTACAAATAGCCACAGTCCTGCCTATTGCCTGAGCTCTGTACTGCAGGATGCAGTAAATGGGAGGGGAAGTTGGAAATTAAGAGTTTGCTTGTGTCAAATAGAAATTCAGCTTCCTGTGTGTTTTGTTGGGTGAAATGCCACAACTGACTGCAGGCTCTTTCTGCTGGCTGTGGAGCGAGGGATCCCAAGTGAAGTGCATAGCTGCCCCACCAGCTGCAGCTGTTCCCTGCTCTGTGTTCCATCCCTGCCCTGCTGACTCCAGAGCCTTCAGACTCCTAGCCAGGGTGTCAGTGTGTTTGCTTTGGATACTGAGGAGTTGTTCTTCAGAATTAGGTGGTTATCTGCTTTGGAACAATCAAAAAGGAATAGCAATGCTTTGTTTACTTACAGTGATCTTTTTACTCGAGGCATTCTGGTGGGTTTTGAAAATAACTGGTTTGTATATAATAAACTGTTTATAATGTGGGGACTTTTGAATGGATTAGATGATAGGAAAATAGTACAAAGTGGAAGGAGTATATTTTTTGAAGAGAGGAGAGTCGTCTTCCATCTTAATTGTGCTGCTGTGTAATACCTCAAAGCAGTAAAGGGCTAATACTGATGTGAGGTAATCAGTGTGTTTAGGTTTGGTAGATAAAAAGATAGTTACTAAAGCTGTGGTTAGGTATGTATCTATTAGCATTACAGAGACATAAAGAAGTGACCAGTTCTACTGTGTTTAGATTTGTAGGATTTTATAGCACTTAGAATTTTTGTCAGAGAAAAGAATAAGTGGTGACTCCATGCTTCACCGTGTCCTGGTCTCACAAAACTCCCTCAACTCTTGCCTCTGGGAGATCTGTATGTACTCCAGTGCAAGACAAGTGCTCAGGTTCCTCTGGGGGGTTCCAGGAATGTCTTCATTTGTTGTACTTGTGCTCATTCACCCCAGTTAGCAGTTGGCATGGGCCAGTCTGTGGTGGTGTGTTCTGTGCCGCTTTGACCAGTTTTGCATGACAGAGCAGTGCCACATTTGTGATCACCACCTCCCTTTTTGGATCATTGGGCATTGGTTTGTGATGTGTCATTTTCAGCCTACAGTGCACACTGGAAACTGGTCATTATTTGCCATAAGAAATGCAGCTTAAAGCAAAAATGCTGAAGTTAGCTTTCACTATGTCATTTGAAAAGATACCTTAGCAAAAGTCAAAGGGCAAAGAGTTTTCCTTCCATCCCATCAAGCTACAATTATGAATTTGTAATCACATTGCTCTAGTTCATTTTCTGATAATATATAGCAATAAAAAGCATACCACCCCATGATAATAGAAAACAGAGTTATATTCTAAAGTACACAAATTTATTCACTTTCTGTATTTTGTGAGGAGTAGATATTTATCTTGGTTGTAGAACAGCTGAAGGTTTTAATAATAAACATATTTTACTATTAGAAATATAATCTTCCTCTGGTACTCTCTTGACCTTTTAAAATTATTTAACTTCAGGACTATGTATGTGACATTTATGTAAAGCAGAGAGGGAAAAATGATCTACTTGTGTTAACCTGGTGCGTTTTTCTACTAATACCTCTGACACTGGTAGCTTTCCTGTGGGGTATCTGTGCTTCCTGGAACTGCTCCTCAAACTGGGCAGTGGTCCCCAGTAATACAAATGGCAGATATTTTTGAGCTTGAAACGAGAAACTTTGAAACCAGAATGAAACCATTAGGAAAGCGTTTGCCCCTCTCTTCACTTTTCCTTTCACAAATGACAAGCTTGGGCTGCCTCTAATTTGCACTGATGTGTTTGAGATAAGTGGTTGGCATCAAGGAGATCCAAGCTTCCAGTATCAAGGGATGGAACTAAGTATGGTAACAGCAGTAAGATAACATTCCTGTAGCAGCAGTAATGAGACTAGTTCTGCTGATTGTAGGTGTTCTGATTTTGCAGTTCCAACTCAAATATGGTAGTTTCTCAGGAACACTGAATGTATGTTGGAGAGATGATAAAGTAATTTTCATTTGTGTACATCTTGGCTCCGAGTGGTTCTTCCAGCTGTGAAAGCTATGCAGTAGTTTTGTTGTATAGAAAAATAAAACATAGCACAAATTCATGTTGATAATAAATATTTCCTGTGGCTTTAAACATTTATTATTTTGGGTTGGTCTTATTCCTTTAGCTAAAGTAGCCCTCTTGCCTTCCATCTGAATTCAGTGTTTATTTTGTGAGCATATCACATTAATGTTCCCAGGCTCATTGCTTCCAGCAGCATAAACAATAACCACTTAGAGCATCGAGCACTTACCAGGCTCCACAGAGTGGAGGGGCTGCTGGTGGACCTACTGCCTGAATGCTTTGTCTACTTAAATATTCAGCCGTGTAGTCAAACCACTTCTGCTTATATTAGTTACCACTTTTAACCTCAAAAATATCAACCTTTTCAGCTTTATGAAGATGCTAATGTTTGCCATCAAAATTCATGTATGATTTTAAAGGCTTACAAACTGAATTTGACCTTTCAAACCTTAGAGTGGTATCTGTGAGGTTGTTTCCACTTTGCATGTTGAATAAAAAGCGATAAGCCTTTACTGTGACGGGGATAGTATCATTCTTTTAAAGAATTAACACCCTGTAAACCTTTCCTGAAAGGCTCATGATTTGTGTAGCAGCAGCAGGTTTGAAGCAGTGTAAGTCACGACATGTTTCTCTGAGCTGTCCTGGAGGGCATTGACAGCTTTGTCCCAGGGCGTTACTGGTTTGTACTGGAAGTAAACTCAAATTACTCCTACATGCTTTAAAAAATTTGATGAAAAGCAGAAATCAAATAGAAGAATCTAAAATTCCTGCTTCATTTCCACCCTGTTTGTTGAAAACAGACATTTAATTTTTAGTGAATTTGTGGACAATGAACAGTTTCTCCCTGTGAGCAAACCAGTGTAAAACACAAATCATGCAACAATGGAAAGAACATTAGAATAGTCACTTAATTTTCAGATGTTAGATTGGGCCTGTGCTGTACATGTTTTTGCTCTAAAGCTCCTTGTTGGACTCACTGCTAAGCCAAACATTATTCAAATGTCTGTTCTTTACTTTCTCAGGCATTGTCAAATATGAGGTTGAACAATAATGTGGTGGTAGAGTTCTGATTTTTCTGCAGCCTACAGGAGTCCTGTTTGTTTCTGGAGGAGAATTATGGAAGAAAAAGTAACTAGCAAAATATTCAATTATAATAAATGGTAATGGCCTACTTTGTGATCTCCTTCATAATCACATTTGTTCTTCACACTATAATTGCCTGCAATGGATATTATTTTTGCAAGTAAAGCTTAAGGATGCAAACGTTTGTAGTCTACTGGCTTGATATGAGACTAATGTTTAGATCTCCCATTAGGTATAGTGAAGTTTCAGAAATTAATTTGCTTTTTTTTAGCAGTCTCTTGATCAAACTAATTTGATCATAAAAACAACTCTATCAGTGCTGGGTTTTCTAGACTCAGAACAGAACTTCCTGAATTAGGAACAAAGGCAGCAGCGAATCTTTGTTCTTACTACTTGCAAAACTTCGACATTAAAAAAAGTAAAATTTGCAGAGACATTCTAATTGCCTTTCATTGCACTCACTTTAACCTGCAGTCTCTTGATCAAACTAATTTGATCATAAAAACAACTCTATCAGTGCTGGGTTTTCTAGACTCAGAACAGAACTTCCTGAATTAGGAACAAAGGCAGCAGCGAATCTTTGTTCTTACTACTTGCAAAACTTCGACATTAAAAAAAGTAAAATTTGCAGAGACATTCTAATTGCCTTTCATTGCACTCACTTTAACCTGCTTTAAGTAAATTACTCTTTCTTTTTTTTTCAAAAGGATGGACATGTGCTTACAAGCTGCAAAACCATGTCTGGTACAAACCCTGCCTAAGTTTCCTTCTAGTGAGGTTTGTGTTTATTAATTGGCTCAAAGATTATGATGTCACCGAAGCAATCCAAAGTTAATGTTCTGTCAAATCCCTTTGAAATATCTATCAATTATTTCTGAGGGTTTGCTGCCTCTTTGTGGTATTTCTTGTGTAAAAATGGAGTTCTGTATTGATCAAAGCATTTTTTGGGATTGTGCAAAAGGCGATTATATGCAATTTCCCCAAGTGCTATGGTGTGTGGCTGAGAGTCTTGTCTTCCTCCCTCCTCCACGTTCCTCCCCAGGCAATACAGCATGTAGTGCCAAAGGAGTAGCCAAGTATTGTTTGAATGTCTGTACCACAGTTTGTGATGAGGAGCTGCTACTGCTTTATCAATCAGCTTTGAAAAATGTGGTGAATGGTGAAACCTCCTACCTGTGTCATCATCTGAGTGGTGACAAGAGATCTCATCCCACCTTCCAGCGCATCCGTTCTTAGCTGACAGCTTTATCCTGACTGATAAAAACAGTGCTGAGTCTGCTCCTTTTATATCCCTCAGTATTTTGCTAATGAGACAAATGCACCCAGAGCAGGCAGAATGGCTGGGAGGGGTTTCTCAGATGTAAAGATACTTAGACTAGAGACAGCGACTCATGACAAGACAACCATCCTGATTCCTGCTAATTTGGATTATTCTCTGATTCCCCCCCCTCCTTTGATTAGTTACTTCATAACTATAATCACAGAAATGTTATTTTGGGGAAATCATAATCTGATAGGGCTTTAGTGATTTATTTACATTGTTAATTGGTGGTGAGGCTATAAAAGTTATGAACTACCTCATAAGTTCATGCCTGCTGACATTTGAATGGCACATATTCACTGGTTGTTATTTATAATTTTGGGGGTATTGAACTGATGGAGATTACTCATGTTGAAAAGCTGCTGGAAGGCCTGAACTAGGAATTAAATTATCATAGTGGCTTCATTTTGTTAACAGTCTCATTGAAAATATCTTGCTTGCAGGACAATCAAACTCATCAGTGTTCTGCTCTTCCACTTCAGCAGACAAAGTTTTAATCAGTGGCACACTTGATCTTGCAGAATTCAAGGAAAATAATTTCCTGCATTTTTGAGATGAGCAGAGATTCATGTAATCTAGCTTTTAAACTCCTGGCACTTCTTTTTTTTTCTTTTTCTTTTTTCTGTCTTTCTTTTTAAATAATCAGCTTGACTTCTCTCGGTTGCCTATTTCACGTAACTTCAATTATCACCATGACCCAATGCTCAGATGGAATTAGCTCATGGATGAAGAGGAAGCAACTGAATCTGAACTCAGCAAGGCAAATAATAGACTGATGGTGAGATCAAAACATACTGAAAAATGTACCCATTTCTCTGGGGTTGTATATTTGCGATTGGTCTTTGCATTTAGATGACTCTAGAGAACATTGTTACTTCTAAGAACATTGTTACTCTTTTGTGATGGTCTCACATAGCAGCACTGACAAAAAATACTTTTTTACTGTCTTTTTCTTGGAGCTGCTGTCCTGTCTCAGCAGTCATGTGGCTTCAGTGATCTTTTTAGCTTTCAGATGAAGCACAACAGCACATGCCATCTTTACCATCTAGCAAAATGAGTGACATTCCAGGTCTTGGGTTTTTTTTCCCAAGACTTACTCAGCTCTGGGGTGGAGACCATGAGTGCCAAAGCTAGTGCCAGTTATTTCTTTGGTGTAACTGAACTTTCTGACACAAGGTTAAAACCTGTCTGCAGTAACCACGAATTGGTGTAACAAATTTCAGTAGTAGTAAACACTTACAATCTCACCACTTTCTGCTATAGTGGCAAGGACTGTTTCTTTGAGCGTTACTTCTCTCGCCGTACACAGCAAGGACTCCACCACAATACTGTTGCCTTTTTGGTGAGAGGAAGAGCAAGCAAATGTTAGTCACCTACTTTAGTGCACTGTTTGAGAGTATTCAGATACTACAGTGAGTTGTACAATCACGAGAAGTATATTGGACATAACAGAACTTTAGAAAAGCTGCTCTGATAAATTCCACCACCCAGTGGCTTGGAAGTATCCCTTTTCTGTGTTTTGCTCTGTGACATCCAGTTTTCTGGATGCAATTTTCTTTCAGCAGAAGCTTCTTGTATTTCTTTTGATGGTGTTGGAGTTTGGGAGTGATGTTCCAGGATGCTTTACAAAAGCTGGATTTTGGATCTGTTGCGCTAGTATCGGCAAATCTGCATCTGTAACTCTTGTGGTTAAGGGGGATGAATCCAACATGCAGGAGCTGTTGAAGGAACTCCGGGTCTCTCTGGTAGCTTGGAAATGGGCTGTCTAGCTATGTGAAGGTGAAAAAAGCCATCTTGATTTTATATAGAATACAGTGAGGAGCCAGTGAGAAAACCAGAACACCGAAAAGATGTTTTAAGGGTGACCATTGTTGTTGCTGTGTGCTCATCCATTTATGGTTTGATTCTCAGTTGTGCCTAATCTTAACATTTTTGTATTATATGAGTTATCTTGAAAGTTAAATAGAAACCTAAAAACTCTGAAATCTCCGCTTATTTCTGCTTTAAGTAGGTTTTTGCTCCTCTGGGGCTAATTACCTTTATAAACATTGTCTAACAATGTTGCTTGACTTTTCCAAGGGTCTGGTACTTAAACTGTTGATCTCCTCAAATATTAAAAAGATGTAATACCTAGCTCCAGAGGTGTTCATAAAGCTAAATGAAATAATTTGATGGAAGGTGCTAAGGAAGCTTTAAAGTATTAGCTTAATAGAAAACCTATCACTGGACTTTTAAAGCCTTTCCTCTTCAATTTTTATGGACTGTCTTAATTGACTCTTTATGCACTTATGAATAGGCTAAGTAGAAATAGTCTTTTTTTTTTTTTAGATTTTCTTTTGCCTGCAAATAAGATACAGGGGCAGCTACTAACTGATACTACAGGCTTGTGCCCTGTGAGAAGAGATTTTCAACTAATGAAGTTAGGTGAAGTCAATAAAAAAAGGTGCCATGTGTCTGCTAATGCAAGTGACAATGGTGTATAAAAGAGCAGAACCCATAAATGTTTTGAGGTATTTATGATCACAAGCTTTCAAAATAGTGGGGACCACAGCACTCAGTTCAGATGCTACACTGGTTATGAGAGGGACACTAAACTGTCTAAACATAATGTGCTCCCCATGGAGTATCACTTTGTGTGGCAGAACCTTAATTCAGAGGCTACAGCTGAGTTGAATCCTGATTCCCTTGGCACTGTTCTGATACAAATCTGCTTACATGGAATATACAAGTTGCACAGGAATGTCTTTTCTATCTCAAATTCTCCATATGCTTCTCAAACCTCTAGAAGCCTACCTTGCCCTTCAAGGAATTTCTCAAGAGATCATTCTGCATAAAGAAAAGAAATATGTATTCATGATGGGTTCAAACTGAAGGAGGGAAAGTCTAGGTTGGATGTGAGGAAAAAGTTTTTTACTCCTTGTGCAACCCCAGTGTTCTCGTTGGAGTGGAGTGAGGAGCAGAAAAAACCTAGTCACTGTGTTAGCACTGCTCAGCAACAGCTAAACCAGCCCTGTGTTATCAACTGTTTTCAGCACAAATCCAAAACATAGCCCCACACCAGCTACCGTGAAGAAAATTAACTGTATCCCAGCCAAAACCAACACAGTGCGCTAGTCTCATGGGAATGAGGATATGCTGTCTGTGAGGAGACAAGACCAGCCTCAAAAACCTCCGTCCTGATTCACTTTGTTCCCAAACCAGACAGGCTTTGCAAGTAACAATTTTGCCCCCTCCCCACCACAGGAAAACAGGTTCTGGTTGATTTAAAAGACTTTGAAAGTATTTAAGCTGAAAATGTGGAAGCAAAGAGCAAACCAAATTAAATTCTAGACTGTATTTAACGAGATGCCTTTCTAGCTGCTTTGCTATCCTTTATCTAGTACTCTGGCACATCCTAACTGCACAGTATTATGCATCTCTGAAGAGATTTGAGTAATTTCCTCTGTTCCACCTGCACCAGGCCTCTTTTTTTTTTTTTTTTTTCCCAGCAGGGATGGAGTATTAATGGTTATCCTGAGATTACTTTTGTTATTCAAACATTTCACGTTTTCTGCTGTTTCCTCCACCTCTCACCAACACATTCTTTCAAAGTTCTTTACAAGAGTTTATTTATCTCCACTTTACTCCTTCCTGCCCACAGGACTGAATACACTTTAGCATCTTTTCTATGGAGCTGTTAGCACACTGGGATGGGATATTAGGCAAGAGCTATTTATGGATTTCATTATTTTTGGTTACACACTTGTAGTGATAGAAGTAGCATACCAAGTTTTTTTTGCTTTTTTGCTTCACCACCACCATCACAGTAGCAATGATGTTCGTGTGCTAAATCATGCGATAGACAAATAGATTATTAGCCATTTCAGTAATGGCTGGTTGACAGAAAATATCTACAAATGGGCTGGAGAAGCAACACATAATGCAATAAATAAGTTTTCAGCTCTTGTTTTGCTGCCAGCAGAAGTGTGCTCTGTGGAGGCCTTGAATAGGTTCCGAGTAGTCCACAGCTATCAGCAAAGACTACAGCTGGATCTCCATTAGTAACTGATCACTGTGCAATTAAGCTTAACCTCCTAGCAGTGATGGTCCCCCAGGGCAACTCTCTGAAATTCAAATGAAGAGATTTTGAACTAGACCAAATGGTTAACAGCAGGGTGAGGAACAATGTTGGAAGGAAAAAGATAAGAAAAAGCCCCAAACAGTAACAACCCATAATCTGTTTTAAGACTTGTAAAGAACGTGGCATGGGAGAAGCAGATAGTATGTCTGCCACTGGAGGAGAGGAAGTAGAGTAAAATGCCACCTACTGAAATGTATAAATACATCAGGTATCAGAGGGGAAAAAATGTGCTAAATTTACCTGAACAGAATAAATATCTGAGTTCAGGCTGTGCTGGGGCACATGGCCAGGAAGGAATGCACTAAGACTTAATATGAAGATGAAACATGCAATGTCAAGTTGCTTAAAATTTTAGAAGTGAGCTGCTTCGAACAGTGACTCCTCAGACAAAGGGAAGTTCAAGAATGATGCTGAAGTAGTGAGGAATTTTAAGACTTAAGTGTTCCTGTCTGAGAAGCTGAAATAAATTTGTAAAGCATTTAGGTTTTGTGAGCCACTGATGAGCAGCCTGAACAGGATGAAGTCACTGAAAGAAAATACTGAAAATGCTGAAATTTGAGAAACAAATCATTGTGGACACAGTGAGCACATTGTTTCTGATCTAGTTTGCACATTCTGTCGCTGGGATCCTTCCTGCTGTATTTTTACCTGGTTTAGGGCAGGATGAAAGGCTCTTTGACCTCCTACAGGACAGAGCTGCCTGTCACAAAGGTTCCTCTGGATGATGAGTTCTTGGCTAGCCTTCTTTCACACACAGTCAACTCGCATCAAAAAGCTGAGTTTCTACAGCACTCAGGGCTGTTTCACAGTATTCCATGGTCATGCCATAGTTGTCTCCTCAACAAACAGAGTGGCCAAAGGATTCCGTGGGTGTTACTAAGTGGTGTTTTCTTCAAGTATTGGGTGAGGGGGAGTGAGGAGCTTCAGTGGGCCTTTGATCAGAATTATGGCAGAAAGATGTGTCTAGTCTTTCCCTTGATGGCTGTGGGCTATAATGACTGTTGGGTCCTGTCCCTCCCAGCTATGCTTTGGAAGCAGACATAACTTCCCCCAGGCATCTAGCAGTAGAACAAGAGGGCACAGACTCAAGCTCTGCCAGGGGAGGGTTAGGTTGGATACTAGGAAGAGATTTTTTACAGAGAGAGTGATCAGACATTGGAATGTGCTGCCCAGGGTGGTGGTGCATTCACCATCCCTGGAGGTTTTCAAGATGAGACTGAATGTGGCACTTAGTGCCATGGTCTGGTAACCACGGTAGGGTTGGACTCGGTGATGTTTGAGGTCTCTTCCAACCAGGTTGATTCTGACAATGATTTTTCAAAATTAAAATAATGCAATATATTCTTTTATGAAGCAGAACAGTGATTCCGAAAAAGAGAAATTACTGTCTACTTTATTTGCTTTACATTTATAATTAGCTGAGTCAATGGTATCACAAAACGGATCGAGCTCGAGGTGCAGGGTAATACCCCAGGAGCGTGGCTAACGTAATCCGATCTATTTCTGCTCATTTTTTGGTAGGCACTTTACGATCATTCTATTCAGCACGACCTCGCCGCGTCCGATGAGTAACCTGACGACACTTTCTGTGCTAGCTCAGGGCGGGAGGGTTGGTCCGCTCTGCCCCGGGGCACCTGTGCGGGGCGGCGCTAGAACCAAAGGAAAAAAATTCCTCTTTCCCCTCTGAGCAGGACACCCCGGAGGGAG
>NW_008679962.1:3312-4659 GCF_000695815.1 Acanthisitta chloris | reverse complement strand
TGCCCCGCAACCACCACCCCCATGGCTGTCCCCACTCCTTTCCAGAGCCACCTTCCCCTCTCACCAACCACCCACTTGTTGAATCTACGGATGAAGATCTTGATTTGGCTGAAGTCGGGGCGCTCAGCTGGCTCCTGCGCCCAGCAACGCTCCATCAGCACTGCCAGCTCCTCACTGTGCACCCCAATGTCGATGGAGGGGCGGAAGAAGGGCTTCTGGCTGTTACGCACCTTCTGCACGATCTCTGTTGGGAGGGGTGGCTGATGGTGAGCACCAGACCTCCACAATGGGGACAAGACCTCCCCACACCTGTCCCCGCCCTCACCTTTGGGGCTTAGGTCCATGCCCTCGATGTAAAAGGGGCCGTTGCGCAGAGCGACCTCCTGCACAATGATGCCGAAGCTGTAGACATCAGCTTTCTGCATACCCGGACTGGGCAGGTGTCCCTTCTGCAGCAGCTCCGGTGCTGTCCAGAGCTTTTCTGGTGGGACACAGCCACGGAGCGGTGAGACAGGGCCACCCCATTCCCCTGGTCCCCCTGAGCAGGCACTCACTGGCATAGAGTGCATGCGTGTCCTCGCTGTCACAGGGTGAGCGGAAGCTAGCTAGTCCATAGTCAGTGATCTTCAGCACAAAGCGGCTGTCCACCACGCAGTTGGATGACTTGAGGCTGCCGTGGTGGCCAATGATGCTGTTGTGCAGGAAGGCCATTCCCTGTGACAGACAGACACAGTGAAACGGGTATCCCTCAGGCACCTCCCCCCAGCCCCTCATGCCCCTAGCCTGGGTACCTTGACAATGTCATTGATGAGGGAGTAGCGAAACATCCAGTCCAGGTTGATGCTCTCATTCTCCAGGACATCCTGGAGTAGCACATTGAATGGAACACACCAAGCATCCAGAGCATGGTGGCATCAGCACAAGCCTTACCAAGCACCCACTCACCATGGGGTCTGCAGCACCCTCCCTCTCCTCTCTTTTCCCCTCCCCTGGCCTCTGACACCTGCTTGGGCAGCTCAGCTGCGAGTCTTGCAGGGCCCAACCTTTATGCTGATTCTTGTCTTTAACAGCCATGTCACCAGTAGTGTCAAAGTGTCACCTCTGGTGTCCCCAAGTCCCCCTACCTGCAGGCTGCCCCGTGGGCAGTACTCAGTGATGATGCAGATGTTAGGGGGATCGATGCATGCCCCGATGAAGCGAGTCAGGTGGTTGAACTGGATGTCTCGCATCTGCAGGTGTAAGTAAGAGGAGCCAAGGTGGTTTTGAGGTCAGAGACAATGGCCTGCTGCTCCCACCAGCCTCCCACACTGCCAGGCCCAGTCCCTGCACTCCCAAGAGGGCTGCCCA
>NW_008679962.1:2871-3167 GCF_000695815.1 Acanthisitta chloris | reverse complement strand
CCAGCATCCTGTGGGGTGCAGGTGCAGCCAAAGGGAGCAACTCAATAGAGCTGGCATGTTTCAGAGGGAGGGCTCAGCTCCCTGCCTGCTGCACTGACCTTGAAGTGCCCAGTGTTGGCGAAGATCTGGTACTTGCCATGGGTGGTCATCAGGGAGCCATAGCTGGAACCACGCTGTAGGAAGGAGATTAGGGATGGGGACCCTAGGGTGAGGACATGACAGGCACCGATGGAGCAGGGCAGGGACACGCAAGGCTGTGCAGGGGATGGGGCATGATGAGCTCTAAAGAGTCAGGA
>NW_008679962.1:2528-2815 GCF_000695815.1 Acanthisitta chloris | reverse complement strand
GTAGGGAATGGATAAGGTGTGTCTGTGTAGGGTCTTGATGAGATATGGTGCTTTGTAGGGGATTCCGGCCTGTGTAGGGGATGGATCAAGAATGACTCTTCCAGGCATGGAGGGTCATGCCAGGGGTGGATGGAGTGCAAATCTATAGAGGATGAAAAGCTATGTAAGGCTATGTAAGAATGAAGGACTGTGTAGAGAATGGATATAGTGGGGCTGCAGCTCTGTAGAGAACAGAGAGCCACATAAGGGATCAACACAGAGAGGGGCCATACAGGGAGGGAGGGCAG
>NW_008679962.1:2179-2517 GCF_000695815.1 Acanthisitta chloris | reverse complement strand
GGCTGGCATCTCTCACCAGGGACAAGGTGAGCCGGCTGCCTGCTGCTTTGTGGTACCGCTCAGGACTCCCAAATTGCAGCTCATCCCAGCGGATCCTCCACAGCATGCTGGCAAGCTCCTTCTCCAGCATCAGTTTCCTGGGGGACACATGGGGGTCAGGTCCCTATACCCATCCCTGCCCTGCATGCCCACTCCACCAGGCTGAGAGGTACCTGGTGCCCAGGCAGAGGCTCCCCCAGCCCCAACTGACCTGAAGATGAGGAAGCTGGAGATGCCAAACATGACGAAGGTGAGGCCAGTGCCCAAAGCCACGATGGCAAGCATGGAAAGGGGGGCTG
>NW_008679962.1:1004-2132 GCF_000695815.1 Acanthisitta chloris | reverse complement strand
GCACCCCTGAGGAAGGGTGCTGGGGTACAAGAGATGTGGGGACTCAGGATACCCACTCTTATCGCAGGAGGGGTCATCCACATCAAAGACACAGGGAGGGTTGTCCAAGGGAGGAGCCCCCTTCACCCAGGGGATGGGTCGTCCCAGCCAGTGGATCTGCTTTTCCACACCTGAGTAGTGTCCCACCACCTAAGGCGGAGAGAGATGAGGGCTCCACAGATGCCAGCATCCCAGCCCTCAGCCCCAGCTGGGGGAAACTTGGTGCTGGCCCCCACCTCATACTGTTCAGTCTTGGGGTCACCCATGGCCCACAGGTTGAAGTCAGTGTCCCGGTCATTGTTGCTGTCCATGCTCACCAGCCCCGTCACCCCTGTGGGAGAAGCGAGACCCAGGTGGGACAGGGACTGGGTTCTACCACCCCCACAACACCTGTAGACCAGCTGCCCCCATCCCAGCGTTACCCTGGAACTTGCGGTCCCGCATCTTCTCGATGATGTGGGTGGCATTTTTCTTGGAGCCGCCCTCGCGCAGGGTCTCGTTCAGCACCATGGCATACAGCAGCATCCCGTCATAGAAACACCCCGCCACCAGGTTCATCTGCCGGTGGGAACCTGAGCACACCCACAGCCACGCACACAGGAGCACCCTGGCCGTGCGCCCTGCACACCGGGAATGCACCCACCCGTGGCCCCATAATGGCTCTGGGGCCAACAAACACCCTGCAGGGATAGCAGTGCCCATGGCAGTTACCATCAGGGATAGCCTCTCTAGCACTGCCTGTGGCTTTGTCCCACCCTTTGCATCCTGCTGAGGTGCCTCAGACCCACGCAGAGGGTCCCCACCACCCCATCATGCAGGGGGACTGACTCACCAGGGAGTAGTTGAGCTGCACACCAAACTTCTGCTTAGCTCGCAGGATGAGCTGGGTTTGGAAATGCTGGTACTCAGGGTTTTGGGGCTCATAGTAGGTGATCACAAGCACCATCTGCAACCGAGCACAGCGCACCCTGGTTCACACACTGGGCCAGGCTGCGGAGGTCCCTGTCCCTAGGCAGGTGGGCACAGCTTACCTGGAAAGCCTCACGCAACCGTGAGTCCTGGCCCGGGCTCTGCTGCCAGGGCTTGAAG
>NW_008679962.1:0-342 GCF_000695815.1 Acanthisitta chloris | reverse complement strand
CCAGCGGCCCGCAGAGATACACCACTGCCAGCGAGAGGCGGGAGATGTCAGAGGGTTGATGACAGCCCACTGCACCCCGGGGCACCCGGCCAGGCATGGGGTGGGATGTTTTCCCTTGGGGCAATGGGGCAGAGGAGCCACAGGGGTGTTGGAGAATGGCGGGACATGATCCTGGGTATGCACCTGGGGAAGGCCAAAAAGAGCTAGGCCTCAGTCCCCTGGGAACGTACAGACACAGTCCTGGGAACGTACCTGGGAATGCAGTGTGTACAAGCAAGGCTCTGGAGATAGTAACTTATATATAGATAGGGAGTAACTCAGCTGGGCAGATGGCAGATGGCA
>NW_008679961.1:30078-31551 GCF_000695815.1 Acanthisitta chloris | reverse complement strand
TGCGCCCCGGCCGCGACACCGGGAGTGCGCGGGGCAGGGCTCCCGCCTGCCGCCTCTGCTGCTCGCAAGGGCTCACTGAGCGTTCGCCTCGCTTTGCGCGGAAACGCACCGAGCTGCGCCGGGGAAGTTCTCATTCTCAGGGAGGTGTTTAAAGGCGTCCCGGCGCAGGGTGTCACCTGCATGGCTGGAGAAGCGCTGATTTCTTCATGCGCCTGTATCCAACAACGTTTCAAAGCAGCCTGCCTGAGGCATTTTTTTTTTCCACGAAAAGTGAACACTTACTAAAATATTCCCTTTCATTACTAATTCCCTTTCATTACCTCCAAGAATTAAAGCAGTGGAACTGTGTCTCCTAGCTGCTTCCGCTTTCCCGTAGTGTCTTCACTTCTAAATGACCCCTTAGAATCATAGAATCATTAAGGATGGAAAAGACCTCCAAGATCACTGAATAACAGACTGAATTAGGTTGGAAAAGAACTCTGAGACCATTGAGTCCCACCTATGACCTAACACCACCATGTCAGCTATACAAAGGGTCACATCCAGTCTTTCCTTAAACACCTCCAGGGATGGAGACTCCACCACCTCCTTAGACAGTCCATTCCCATGTCTAATCACCCTTTCTGTGAAGAAATTCTACCTAATGTCCACCTTAAACCTCATCTGGTGCAGCTTAAGACTATGTCCACTCATCCTGTCACTAGCTGCTTGGGAGAAGGGGCTGACCCCCACCTGACTACAATCTTCTTTCAGGTAGTTGTAGAGAGTGATAAAGTCATCCCTGAGCCTCCTCCCAGACCAGACTAAACACTCTCAGCTCCCTCACCCACCCTTCATAGGATTTGTGCTCCAGACCTTTCACCAGCTTCATTGCACTTCTCTGGATATGCTCCAGCACTTCAATGTCTTTCTTGCAGTAAGGGGTCCAGAACTGGACACAGTACACTAGGTGTGGCCTCACCAGTGCTGAGTACAGGGAGATTATCACTGCCCTGGCCCCAGACTAAACACTCTCAGCTCCCTCACCCACCCTTCATAGGATTTGTGCTCCAGACCTTTCACCAGCTTCATTGCACTTCTCTGGATATGCTCCAGCACTTCAATGTCTTTCTTGCAGTAAGGGGTCCAGAACTGGACACAGTACACTAGGTGTGGCCTCACCAGTGCTGAGTACAGGGAGATTATCACTGCCCTGGCCCTGCTGGCCACACTATATCTGATACAAGCCAGGATGCCATTGGCCTTCTTGGCCGTCTGAGCACAGTGCTGGATCATGTTCAGTGGCTGTCAACCAGCACTCCTAGGTCCTTTTCTGCTGGGCCACTTTTCAACCACTCTGCCCCCAGCCTGTAGTACTGCATGATCATTATGTACAATCTTCGACCAAATACCACCATGCTTACTAAACTTATGCCATGTTGCCACCATACCCCATTAACCTATTAAATGCCCCACCCTGCCCAGCACCTACTA
>NW_008679961.1:28790-30052 GCF_000695815.1 Acanthisitta chloris | reverse complement strand
CACACCTTCCCTGTGACCAGTGCTCCAAATAGACACATTCAGGCTGACACTGCTGAGTCAGGCAGATGAGGATCCTTTTCCTTGGTAACATTCTCTGTTTCTGTGTCTAGCAGGTACATGAACAAGTTGCTCCTTCCAGTTTGCAACTCTGCCTATAGATGCCACTGGTCCAACCCCAGCTCAATCAGAGCGTATGGCTAAGGTGTGATGCTGTTGCACATAAAATGAGAGCATCTTCTATTCTGGGCATGTTTTCCATCCAAGGAAGAAACTCTGCTCCATTTGGCACTGGAGAGGCCTTGATTAAGCTACCGCAAACAATTTTGGGCACTGCATGTTAGGGAAGATATAGCCTGGAGAGAATTCAGAGGAAAACAAGAACAACAGAACATGGTCAGAAAAATCTGTCCTATTACAAAGGTTGTCTTTTATTTTGTCAGAGGGAAAAGTAGGGGAAGAGGACATGGCACTGGTGATCTTATACACAAAAGGTCACAGAAGATTGCTCTTCTCCTGTAGGAAGGGTAATGAACTTTTTAGGTAATATTAAATTTAATCTAGATAATTGGGGGTCAGTAGATTTTTGAAGTGAGGAAACTCTACTACAGACTACCCAAGGATACTGGAGGTTTTTTAATAGATGAGAAATACTTCTTTTAGCAAATCTTTTAGTCTTGCATTTGTGCTCAGCATCCAAGACTTAAAAAACTTTCCAAGTCTTCATTATGGTCCTTCCAGTCCAGGCAGGAGCAGGGCTTGGCTGAAAAATTTCATGTTCTTCTGCAGAACACTAGCATCCTTGAAAATGTTACCTAAATCTGCAGTTCTGCTGCTGTGGACCCCTCTAAAGGAGTCACCCAGCAATGTCCAACTTTGTGCCCACACATGGGGTGAAGCAGCTGAGAGCCATGCTCAGTGTGCCTTGGCCACAGCAGATACAGTAGCAGCTTCCTGGCTGGGTAAGTATCCTCAGCAAAAGCAAGGAGAAAGACAAATCTCTCCCTGCTGCAGAGTTCACCTTCAATATTCTGAAGTGTCTTTTATGGACTTCCTCTGCCATGGTCTCTGCCATCTTCAGCTAACTATCCATCATGCAAGGGTGTCCTTCACCAGGACTCCCTGCCTCATAGCAAAATGTTACTGGAGCACATTTGAGGGCCAAAGCAGGGCAGAGGCTGAGGAGCAAGGACAGCAGGTGAAGGAGGAGGGAAAAGTCCAGATATAAAGAAAGGTGCAGCCAGTAAACTTGCTATAGTTCAAAA
>NW_008679961.1:20886-28763 GCF_000695815.1 Acanthisitta chloris | reverse complement strand
GGAAATGGTAGCACTACATTGCCTTTGCATATTCTAGGGGAAAGGGAATGAAAATAACAGGAAAGAATGGTAACTGTGGGCAGCTGTGAAAGGAGTAATGGGGAGTCTTCAGGAAAGAAATGAGAGGAAAAAAAGCATCCAGGAAACAATGTAGATAGAGACAATAATATTCTATTAAAAAAAAAAAAAAAAAAAAGAAAAAGAAAAAAAAGGAAATAATCAAGGGTCCTGGAAGATGAAGAGAAGAAATGTGGGCCATGATGTTACATAATAAGGAAAGAAAAGCTATAAAGCAAAAACACACAGCAAAGTGACAATGGCAAAAATAGAGTCCTTAGAGCAGACGTTTAAAGAGAAAGAATAGTGAAAGACTAAAGAGAGCCATGTAGATATAGCAGAAATAGCCAGGATCCCAGGAGCAGAAACAAAGAAGAAACTGATAGAGCAAAGCAGACAGTGCATGGGCTAATGCAGGGTACACTTCAGAGTTCACTTTCATGTATCCGTTAATTATCTGTGTTTCTAGTAAAGGACCTAAGTCAAGCAGTTGAAACAAAGTAAAACTAAACTATTAAAGAAAATTGCTACTTTGTTTCTTTGTGTGCTGTTTTTCATTGCAGTAAAAGGGTCTGGCTTAATGCTTACCAAAGGTTGAAAGTTTTCAAGAAACAAGCAAAACACTGTTACACTCAGAAGGACACTTTAACTGAACTGCATTAAACCCAGAAAGACAACATCTATTTTTACATCAGAATAGGAAATCCTTACTCCAAATTTGCATCTGTAACCAGATGGAAAAAGCTGGTCCCAGAACTGTGCACCAGCCGAATGGGATGGTCTGGAGACACAGTCCCTACCATCTGAATTGGAGGGTCCTATGCTCCTATCTTCTAGAAGTGGAGCTGTGCTGTGACTGGGGGGAGGCTGGTAGAAAATCTTCAGAAATAGAAAAGCATGGGGTTCATCTGAACAGCAGCTTTGCTGTCCATACACTGACTTCTGCAGAAAACACTGCAGGAGAAGAGGTGTGTTGTTTTCTCCTTTAAACACAATTCTGTGGCAGATATTTCAGTTTGCAGCAAGACCTATTAAATGTTCAATTCACTTGCTAGAGCTAATGGAAGGAACCTAAAGAAAGCAGAAAGTAAAACAAACATAAGAAGTGTGCAGAGAGCTACATAAAGGAAGCTAATTGCAGGCCCAAAGACCTCTCTTGGTCTATAAAAAACAAATTGCTGCCTACAGGGATGTCATCATCCAGGTATCTATTGCAGAGAAAATACCCTGCAGAACTCAAAGGCTTGGAAGGTAGTATAATTAAGGCTGATGTGCAGCTGTGATTTATCTTTCCTTGTGAGCACTATGGTACTATACTGCTATCTTTGTGAATATGGTCTTTATCTGTGTGATGATAAGTCATTTCACCTGCATAGTGTCATTTAGGGAAAAGGCTGCATTTGTCCTGAAAATGGATGGACCTGTGTAATGAGGACAGCTTTCTTTGGGTTTCTGACTTGTTGCTAGTAGTGGAAGCAACAATAGAAGCTTTGCCTTGAAGCCAAAATAGTTAAATCTGACCTGAGACCTGGACAGTAATGTGACTTCTCCCATAAAGAAAATTCTGGACAATGTTAAAATAAAGCCTGCAAAAAGATTGCTGTGCGAAAAAAAAACTTGCTCTAAGAAATGTTTGAATAGGAATAGACAGTAAATCAATGTATAGCCCAACATATGAAATTATTATGAGGACAGAAAGCATTGAGCAGCTACTTAATATATGAGACCTGCCTGTTATTTATACTGAATGAAGAATTTTTCAGGAATAATGTTCACGTAATAAAAGGCTGCATCACTGTTCATAAATGCAAGAGACAAAACTGAGACTGTACAAATACCCCTCACTGTCCTAACTATTATGAAATCAATTCTTAAATTTTGGAGCCTGACTTCACAAGCATCCAAGGAAGAGTTGAGAAGGGAGGGATAGGATTATGTGCTTGTGACAACATATCTGGAGCACAACCTGCATGAGAGCAAATGTACATCTGGAGGGAATACTGAGAGTGATGGGATATGTGTTTCCTGCTGTCACTGAAAGTGTGACATGCCATAATCCGGGTCATTAAAGCAGATATTCAACACTGCAGGCCCTAGCATTGTGCCTAGCAGACATTTCTAATGGCTGCCCTTCAGCTGGACATTGTGCTCTTGATGAGAACCCTCTGGGCCTGACAGTTCAGCCAGCTTTCATTCCACTTCACTGCCCACTTCACACAGCCCAGGCTTCACCCATTTGTCTATAAGGATGTTACAGGAGACACTGAAGTCAAGATAAACATCGTCCACTGCTCTCCCCTCATCCATCGAACCAGTCTTACTGTAGAAAGCTATCATGTTGGTCAAATACATCTTTGTTTTCATAAATCCAAACTGACTACTCCAAATCACCTTCCCATGTTTGGAAATGGTTTATAGAATAATTTGTTCCATTACCTTCTAAAGGACTACGGTGAGGCTGACAGATCTGTAGTTCTCCAACCCTCCTTCTTGTCCTTCTTGAAGTCAGAATTATAGTTGCTTTTTTCTTGTTGTCAGGATCCTCTCCCAGGCACCATGATCTTTCAGAGATTGCCAAGAGTGCCCTCACAGTGACATTGGCCTCTATACTTGTGGGTACATCCCATCAGGTCCCATGAATTTATGTACATGCAGTTTGTTTAAATGTTCCCCAACTCCTCTACTTAAAGCAAATCCTATTTTCTCTAGACCTTCCCATCAGTCTCTTAGGAAGTTCAGTTTCCCGAAGGCAAATCTCGCCAGTAAAGACTGAAGCAAGGAACGCTTTCAGTACCTCAGCCTTTTCCACATCCTTTGTCACCAAGTCTCTTTCTCCATTCAGCAGTGGGTCCACATTTTCCCTCATGCTCTCTTTACTGTTGAAGTACCTAGAGAAGCTTTTCTTCTTGCCTCTTGCACCCCTATACAGATTCAACTTCATATGGGCTTTGACTTTCCTAACTCCATCCATGTATGCTTGGACAGCATCTCCATATTATTTCTGGGTCACTGCTTCCACCTCTTCCATTTTTCCTTTGAGTTTTGTCAGGAGCTCCTTGCTCATCTATGCCAGCCTCTTGATGCTTTTGCTAGATTTCTATCTCATTGGGATGGACCAATCTTTAATGTGGAGGAGGTCATCCCTGAAAAGCAACTGATCTTCTGGTCTTCTCTCCAGGGTAGTCTCCCATAGGATTCTTCCAGGCAGAAAAGAACAAAAGTCTGTTCTTTTCCAGTCTGTGTTGTGATCCTATTTTTTGCCTTGCTCCCTCCACTTACGATTGCCATTTTAGGATGCCATCATCTGAATCTCCGCTAAACAGTTGTGAGCTGTGATGTTTATCATGTTTTACTTTTCAGTAAAAAAACATTAATTTTCAGAAAAATTGTACTAGAACAATCTTTGACCAGATTTCAAGGCTTTGCTTCAAAGAAAAGCCTGTCAGACTTTCTTAAAGACAACTTTTTTCCTTTGCCTTGACTCTCAAGTAGTTTAATAGTTCTGGTCAAGGCTGAGGCTACTGTACTTGTGAAGTTTCAGACCAAATTATTTAGCTTTTAGAAGGTGAGGTATGACTGAAAACCTGGGTCTTAGAATGAGAAATGTTGGATGAGCTTAAGTATAGGCATGCCTAACTTTCTGGATAATTATAGGCATCCCATCTAGAGAGCAACTTGAGATAAATATAAATGCCTAAAACCTGGGCAATTTCATTCACCACATTTGCACTTCTGAATTGTTCAGGGATTACAATATTTTCTAGGATTGAGACCAAATTTTAAAAATCATAGAAATGAAACAAAAACTAAACTGAGTTCCATAGTCAGTAAATTCTACTACGAAAGTGGTCTGAGCATTTCGGAGTGAAACGATTGCTATGAGCAGCATGTGATCTAGTTACTGAGCGTATTTACTTAACAGTCTCTGGAAACATTTATAGGATTATAATCCCTTAATTTTAAAAAGTCATTAACCTTGAAATGTCACTTTGCCATAAAAATTATTTATACAAGGGCACGACTCTTTTTACCAATGAGCCATCCCTCCTACTTCAGTGGTTTCAGAGAAAGCAGCTGACTACCCAACTAGAGCAAGGGCATACAGTAATAGAGCATCATTGGGTAGCATCTCCTCATTAAACCTATGTAACATTCATTAAACTAAATGGATGGTTTAATGACCATCCATCGCTTTAATGACCATTAAAGACCAAGTGGTTCAAAAGAACTGTATGGTGGAGAAATGATTGCTTGGTTTATTTTTCAGGGTTAATGATTTATTTTTTTAAACTGTTGGCAAGGTCATCACAGTCTGTTGATGTTCCATAAGAATCTCAGTTCTTTGCATATAGCCATGTATTTATATTTTTTAAAAATTCTGTGTACATCTATAAACTCATGTCTTCCTTTTCCATACTTCAGTACCTACATACATTGGTAAACACATAGTTTTGACTTGCAGCAAATGTTACTTGTGAAAATACAACTAAAATCATACATGCATTATAAATTCTGTATGTCAGCACAGTTCTGCCTTGGGGAGGATTTTAGTGAGGAACATCAAGTCTGACCATCTGCTTGATGAGATGGAAGGGTTCTATGCCCCTATCATGGAAAGACAGAAACATGCACTTGACCTTATTCAGGCTAGTTATCACAAGGTGACTTCAAGTGCCTGTGTATTGCAGGATTAGGGGATCGGCTACTTGCTAGAGTGCTGGTCCTTCTGTTGCAACTTTCCGCCTTTCCCTTTGTGAGATTACTGCACACCTGATAGTTCTCAACCTCTTAGAATATGGCCCAACACAAGTTTCACTATGAGTGAGAAGTGAGATGGGGTCTGCTCTTCTCTGTCCAGTTCCGATCCCTTTTGTCACTTCAGTCCAACTTTATGTAAAGAGTTAATGTCCACAGTAGCCTCCTGCCCCATGTCCTCACACAGTAATCAATTGAAACTTTGTTCCTCTTGATCAAGTGCTATTTGAAACACAAAGCAATCTAACATAAAGCTGCTCTCAAGCCATCCAGCCCTCTCAATTCTACTCCTCAGACCTTCAGCCTTTGTATAACTGAACCAATTACCTTCCAAAAGACTAAACAATCCTCTTGCAATAATCAAACCTAAACAACTGTTTGTGAAGAGACTGCATGCAGAGGGGATGGCTTTGCCTCAGCTCCTGGCCTCTGGAACAGACAGAAATCTGTGAGAGCAGCTATCCATCCAGGCCCTGAACGTCTCATGCTCTGAACTTCAGGAAAACTGGTTTAAAAAACTTTTTAAGATAGGTATATAATATTTGTAATATATGCTTTTGTGTATTTTTATCTTCAAGGTTTTTGTTTTAAAGAGCAAGTTATTTAGGGACTTTTTGTGTGAGAGACAGTTCCAGGGCATTCTGATAGGATTCTGTTTTGAACTTCTGGAGTTTTCTCCAGCTTTCCTCACTGGACCAAGGGCTGCAATCCAGATTTCTGGAATGATCATTTGAAATCATTTGCTGGATGAGTTGTTCTGACCGTGGTCTAGCTGGCAGTGGAACAGCTCCATTGGAGAGTGCCCACAGCCTGTACACTTTATTAGGGCAGAGATATGTGTTCAAACCTATTTTGCAAAGTAAGCAGAACACAAATTTGAACATAGGCCTCTGATATCCCTTGTGGGCAAACCACAAGAGAAAACTACAACTCACTCAACTCCTGCTCACTAACTTGATGAAGAGTTGGAGTAAGGATGCCTCTGAAGCTTCTTGCTCATTTTGTTGTTTTGTTGGGGTTTTTTTGAGGGTATAAGGCAAGTTCTTAATGTTGGGTGCCTGCTTCTCTCCATATACTGGATGGGAAGAGCTTGGACTTTTGGTTCAGACCCGTAGGTTTCCCTAGGTGGCACAGGAATGTCAGCTGAGCACACAGTTTCATGGCAGAAGCCTGGGCTGGGGATGAGCTTAGGCTGCTGGCAGAGGGTGAGGAAGATGGATGAGTGGCTGGGAGTCTGTTTCCTTCTCTCAGGGAACAGAGAGACTTCCTTCTCAGACTCAGGGCCTACAACACAGGCACCACAATGCACATCTTATATCCCCTCCATCAATCCAGCTTGAAATTACCTCCTATTAGAGGAGACAGGAGCAGAATTACTTTAACTGGGTGCTGTCTCTTCTAGAAGACTTTCTAACTAGAAGACTTTCATCTCTGTGTACACAAGGTCTCCTTTATCCTTCTTTAACTAGTGGGCTTGTTGTAGGAAAATTATACTAGTGGAATGTTTTAATTCAATCCAGGTTTGTTAGGTTTCTTTTCCACATTCATCCAGATCAGATATTTACTTTTTTGAATGGTTGCCTAAAATGTCTAGGCACTGAGGCTGTTTCTCATAATGTGCTGACTTTTGGAACTGGCTCTGTATTTACAGGTTTTTGGCAAAATGGTTAGATTTATTATTTATTAACCAGAAAACCAACAATCGTTTCTTTTAGAAAGGTACAGACTTGGACAAAGTATACTCTGCTATCAAAATTACAAGTTTTGTTCTCCGTTTTTTCATATTTCCTATCACCTGTGATTTGATAGATAAAATAATTACCATTTTTATGGAGAAAAGGAAATAATTTCCTTCCTTCTCTTTCACTTTCACAGTTCCATAACATTTCAGAAACTCTTTTTGCATCAAGAAGGTTTGTAAAGTTTGCTTTTATATTGCAGTTAGATTTTTCTGTGCCTTGTCAAAAGGCATTTCCTTATTGTGCTATTAAATGTTTTTCTGAAATAAATTCACTTTTCACCTTACAGTGAGTTTCTATAAGTAGTGTTATCCTTATCTTCTATAGCATGCCTGGATATAACATCAGTCAGCATTTTTCCTTGTTTTGAATTGATTTGTCAATATAGCTTTTGCAGGAACATGGCCCTACTTCTCCAATACCTGGCAGCTTGTCCAAAATCTCATATTTCATCATCACAGGAGCACAACTGTGAGACATGCATTTCAGAGGCATCAGAAGTATTTAGAACAAATAATAATACTTTCAAATACTGCTTGAATATTATTTCAGCACATAAGGCTTCAGAAACCCATTCTATTTAGAATACAGTACAAACCAAGTTAGCAGGAGCCCAAGGTTTCTGCACGTGGTCAGAACTACTTCTGTGGGGCTATCTTCTGCCTCCCCTGTCAGAAGCTATGTGCTAACATGCCATGAGGTTTATGAAGACATTTGGGAATTCCTGTTTTCTGACTTCTAGCCTCTTGTTTAGTCCAGAGCTGTTCAGATCAGGTACCTTTTGGAAACATATGAACATGGGGTACAGGCAGAGCAACCCAACATTGCTCCAACATCATCTGTAGCTTATTCAGGCTTGAGCATTGACCTTAAGAGCCTCTGCTCTCAGGCTGTAGTTATGTGCACAACTCGAGCAGGCAGAGGCTGTCACTGCCACCAGCAGAAGCAGTCCTGCCTTTCACTTATCGTTTGTTCCTGTTCCTGTGCTACCCCTCCCTTTGCTTGTGGCTGGGGAACTGATCTGAGCTAGAGCCAACTATTACTTGGGCTGGGTTAGTCTTAGCTTGTATCGGTTCCTGATCTGTTTCACTGCAGTGCTGAACAGAATTGGTTTTTATGCCAACAAAGGGTGGAAACAATGTGGAGGCAGGGATGATCCAGGTGCCTGGGAAAAAGGGAACTGAGATGCCACCGGCTTAAAGAGTTCATGAAACTCCAGACTTTTTCTCGATTGTGCTTCGCAGGATTTCAGTTAATGAGGTCAGTTGAATTTTTTGCTGTTTTGCCATGTTCCTCATCTGTCTCCGCACAAGTGATCTACACAAC